>NW_027203826.1:9061478-9163978 GCF_024711535.1 Dipodomys merriami
GCTATCAATAATAAGTTGGCTCATAGTATTATCCATGTGAAGCTTCTATGACACTTTTCAGCTTCTCTTTCCTGGATCATGTCCTTAACTTTATTCTTTGGCTAGAAAATTTACTATTTTTTCCTCAGATAAATTCTATTAATTATTTTATGATTCTATTTATTCCTGCTCCATGGGTGAGAACTCTAGGTCTCAAAACAGCCTCCCCTACATTAAACCATCTTCTGCCCTTGTCCAGTAGGTGGCACTGAAGACTCAAAGTCTCCAACAGTCTCTGACTTCCTTTGAGTCCCACCTGAGACCACCCATCTCCACTCCCAAGTCAGGAACAACAGTGCAATCCTCTCCTTCCAATCACTAACTGTATCGTATGGTAATGTTACATAAATATAACTCTATCTGCCTCTAAATATTGGCCTATCCAAAGATAAAATCTTTATCATTATTTCTTTTATTCAATTTTAACTTTCAATTATTGTGGTAATATTAAATTACTAACCCTAAAAAGAAATTAATTCAGTGAAGACTTCAATATCTGTATTCTTATTTTGATAAAACAATAACCTTCATGGAAAGTTGCTCTCCTTGAATTGGTAAGGTTTTGTTCTTATTCTCAGGTAGATGTTAGATGGAGTAACAGGTAAAACTGGAAGTCCCTGTAGATAGCTGTTATAATCTTAGTCAGCTAAAAATAACTGAACATGTCTCAAGTGTTCAATGCAGGATCAAAGCAGAGAGAAGAGAGAAGTGACCTCAAATCGAACACATCTTACACTGCTGTTTGTCAACAGTAAATTACATCTGATTTTAAACAAGAGAAGGAAAAACTGCTGGCGACCTGTGATTGTACTTCATACAAGGATCAATACAAAGGAGAATAGCCTTTTTAGCTTTTTTCCAAGTTCTCTGACTTGCTGGAGCAAATTGGCAGTACTTTTTGGTCATTCTCAATTAGCAGCCCTCTCCCTGTAGGCCACAGAGTACATAGTCCTGGAGTGAGAGTTGGAGAAGCTTCACAAAGAACATAACAGCAGTGGTCCAGGCTGAAGATTGCTTTGATTAAAAAAAGAAAGAAAAAGGAAGAAAGAAAGGAAAAAGAAGAAAGGAAAAGAAGGAATTGGTTTTCATCTTCTATAAATGGAATTAGGGACTTAAAAACATGTTCTGGGAAAAGGACGCAGGGAGTATTTTGTGTATTTTGCAAACCTTGTTTTGAAGGTATAACAATAATTTCTCATGTAATTTCAAGTTGAAAAGACCTGAAATTGAAATTTTTTAAACAATGATTTAAAGATATTTGGTGTGGAGATTTTGTGTTTTCATGATAGTGAAACATCAAAATATTTCCTTAAACGGAAATGTTATTTTGCTCATGTATTTTTTTTCCCCATGCAAGAGCTAGTTGAAGTTTTGACTATCAAAAGTGTGGTTTAACTTTTGATTTAGAGATTGGCTTAAAAATAATCATGTTCATCTAATTATAGGACTCTTCTAGATTCCAAAGTAAAAAGTGACTTATTGTGTTAATGAGAAGAGCGCATAAGAAAGGAGAGTGGAAGGAGATAAAATATACAGTGGATGAACCACGGTACATAAATACAAATGAAATAAATATAATAATCCATTTTTGTCTGTTTATTTTTGGTGTATTTGGTGTATTCTTGTTAGGCTTTTTTTTTTTTTTTTTTTTTTTTTTTTGGCCTGAAGGCTGACATTCTACCATTGAAACCATTCCAGTTCTGACTGTTTTCTGGTTAATTGGAGAATAAGAATCTCAAAGGCTTTGAGTCAAAATTCACACATCTCAACCTCACCAGTCGCTAGGATTATAGCCACTAACAATCTGCTTAATACCTATCTTGATCCAATTATTCTAGAACTTATTCGTGTGTATTTGACAATTCTTGCAAGGCTGGCAAGTAAGGGGAGGGGGGAGGGAAAGGAAGGGAGGCCAGAGCCTGAGGGAATAACAAGGGACATACTAAGTCTTAATAGGTCTTAGTTGCTATTTCTATGAGATCCTAAGCTAACAATACTCACCACCTCTGCTTACACATCATGACTTTACATGGCAACCTTTCATAGAACACAAATGCCATAGAAACCAATGTATAGAGTGTTTATTCCAAACTAGTTGGAGATATTTCATAAAATGCATTTTCCTGAAGAACTAAGTTAAATCATTAGTAAATTAATAGAATTTCTGACTTCAAACAAGATAGAATATATGTAATAAAATCAAGTATTTCTTTTTTTTTAATTGTATTTTATTTTATTTGAGAACATACTGTACAGAGGGGCTACAATTACATGGGCAGGATAATGCATACATTTCTTACCAAGCATTGCAGCCTCCTCCTTTGTTTACCCTTCACTTCCCTTCCCCGCCTCCCCCCTCCCCCCACCCAATTTTACCCCCCTCCCCCCACCCAATTATACCCCCCTCCCCCCCCCACACCGACAGTGTAAAGCTGGTTTTGACATGACATTTTGTACTTCTCATTGTTGCAACAGGTCCACCTGAATCCTTAAACGACTTGTTTGTCCCCATCTCCTCCACATGTTATACTGACATCAAATATAGTGAAAGCGGGGGTTACACTGTGGGGGAGGGACATACAAAGCAACAAAGAAATAATCTTATAAATGCGTTAGAAACACATGCATGAAAGAAACGAAAACATTAAAATACATATTTAAGGGTTCATTTTCCTAACATCACATTATCTGACCTTTTCCGCTTGACTCATACCTATACTAGATATTGCAAATAAGGGAAACCATGGGACCTATGCTTCTTAATCAAGTATTTCTATGTGTTACATGTGAATATTTCCAAATATGCAAAAAAGGTATTTCATTTAAATTCCAGAGCTGAGTTTTCATTGTAAATTTAGAGATCCTTCATTAAAATTAGGTTGAAAAGTTTGACATATTTACCGTGGCATTTTATAAACTTATGCATTCTGAAAAACACCTTCAAACACACACATCTAACAAATTACAAAATCACATAATGCATTTAATCTAATGGCAAAGATTAAAATGTTGAAGGCATTGGTATTTGGACCTCTATTAGAAATAAATATGGCAAAGTTCATGTAATCATCAATAAAATGAATTATTCTGTAGTATACTATGACTTGTATTAAGATACAGTGGGAGAGAGACTGACCTCAGGATGAGAAAACCAACTTGCATGGGAATTAAATATTCTACATAGGGAAAGTAGGGCAGAGACTCTCATGTTTTTCTAATTTGAATCGTCCACCTTTTAGAAAATGTGCATTCATTAAGTATATTAAACAGTTTAGTAATTCAGACTGCGATAAACTCAAATGCAGCCCTAATCTACTTGCAAATTTGGTTCTCTGGGAAAGAGGGGAAAGGGAAAGGCCTTTTTGCAAATGGTAATATCTCACCTATTACAAGCCTGGGTGGGAAAAAAAAAAGAAATGTAAAGATCACTGCCACAAAACAAACCCATAAAAGCAGAAAATGGGAGTGCAAGCCATTTATCTTTAAACAGCTGTCTGGTACAGATGAATCAGCCCACTGCTAGCAATACACGGATGTGGTCAATGTCAATTTTCCCCAGGCATCTGGTATTGTCACTAGTGATTTTACTGAAGATTACCTATCAGTTAGTGCAGATTTGTTTTTTAATTGGCCCTCTGCACACCTGCCTCATTTTTCTTAATCTTTGTCCCAGAAGCTGTTATAGAGAGTACAAAGGTGGCTACTAGAAGAATATATTCTTAAGATACACTGGGAAGGAGATTGATAAGAACAATTTCATTTTTAAGAGAAGAAAAAAGTGTCCCTGGATAATATAAAGGAAAGAACTATAAAGCAACCTTAGTGCATTAGCAAGAAGTAGGCAAAGCATCTGCATAATTCTAACTCATTATTGAAAGGTGATTATTTTCAGAGTATTGGTTTAAATTACACAAAACAGTCAAACATGACATGTGGGAAATAAATTATGAACAGGTGGGCAGGGTGTCTGGAGGGCAGCACTACTCATCAGGTTGACAAAACAGCAAGACAGATCACAGGATAATCAGCAGGCGGGTAAGAAAGCAGCAGGCATAATGATTTGCAACATAGTATTTGACGTTAATTATAATGGTGGAAATAGGGGTGATTTTATTTTAAGATAAAGAAGACAATTTTTGTTTGGCATTCCATGGAACCTTTGTGATCTACCTGTTCGGAAATAAGTTTACATTGTGACACTATTATTTTATATACACACACATACATATTGGCATGATGAAGTACAGTTTATAAATAATTCACAATTCACAACCATCTTGTTTGACTTTTCCACAGAACCACTGTATGGGCCTAAAATTAACATAATGTTGTAGAACTTTAAAGATATGAAAGCCTCCTTGATACATATTATTTAATTTCGAACTGGTGTACAGTATTAAGCAAACATAACAGTCCTAAACCCAACAGATTCAATCAGACATTATAAAATCATTAATTAATATATAATTATTTTAAGGAATCCAGATCTTCTTACCCAAAGAAATGCCTGTTTTAGTGACATTAAATTTTGGTCCTTTTACTCTTCTTAGGGACTATCCAACCAAAAATACCATTTAAAAAAATTTCTTCACAATTTGTTCATCAAAACACATAGTAAATTCTACAAATGAAGCATTTGAAGTGACACTTCTTTGCATACTTATGTCATTATTTTAGTTTTGTGCCATCCTAACATATAATTCTTTTATTTGTTAAATCTATATCGAATTTTAGTCCAGAGCACTCTTACCCCCTCTATATTCTCTCTCTGTCCCTTACTTTCTCTCACTTTCCTCTTTAAATTTCTCTCCTTTTAATTAATTCACAGTGAATTTCTACACTAATAACTGATACTGTTAATTAGGTATCATGTATCTCTGATTAAGTTTCC
This sequence comes from Dipodomys merriami, assembly GCF_024711535.1. Taxonomy (NCBI): domain Eukaryota; kingdom Metazoa; phylum Chordata; class Mammalia; order Rodentia; family Heteromyidae; genus Dipodomys; species Dipodomys merriami. Next base: position 9,066,409 of record NW_027203826.1, read on the forward strand.
TAATTTGAAAATAAAGCAAATTATATCACCAGGTATATAAATGATCAAAAGACCCTGTAGCTCTCACGACTTTTATACTTGTTAAGCATGGTGAAAACAATTATTAAATAGACTTCATGTTAAACTTTTGGACCAAAGTCCACTTGTAGTTTGGAAATTTGAATATCATTATATGTACTTCTTCCTAAATTTAATAATTATCAATCTTTGTTTTGTTTGTATTAATTTTTATCCCTGGCCGTACTCCCAGACTTTAATTACTATTCTTTTTCAACTTGCCCGGAAATTTACCTCAAAGACAAATAAATCTCTGCTGGGGTTCTGCTAACTTGGTGTAGCTCAGCCAATTTGGCACAGTAAAGAGTCTATGAATCCAGGTTGGATTCAAATTTTCTACTTCCTCTATCTCCCAGAGAGTCTGTTGAAAGAGCATCTGCTTGAGAATTCACCTCTCCAGCTTCTCCTGTGGATTTATTTATTTGTTTGTTTGTTAAGTACAAGGGTTTGAACTCAGAGCCTTGCCTTCCTCCTAGCTGAAGGCTAGTGGTTTACCACTTGACCTCAGTTCCACGTCTGCCTTTTTGGGTATTTAATTGGATAAAAAAGTCTCAGGAACTTTCTTTCCAAGGCTTGCTTCAAACCCTGATCCTGCCCAGTGCCTGTGATTCACACGTGTAATCCTAGCTACTCAGGAGGCTGAGATCTGAGGATCACAGTTCAAAGCCAGCCAGGGCAGGAAAGTCCGTGAGACTCTTATCGCCAATAAAACATTAGAAAACTGGAAGTGGCGCTGTGGCTCAAGTGGTAGAGTGCTCGCCTAGAGCTGAAGAGCTGAGGGACAGCACCCAAGCCCTGAGTTCAAGCCCCACGACTGACCAAAAAAAAAAAAAAAAAAAGCCTGATCCTCAGATTTCACCTCCCCCACCCTCTCTCCTGCCTCCCAGTAACCAGGATTACAGGCATGAGACACAAATGCCCAACTCCCATGCTTTATTTCAGGCTAACCCTCCTTCTACATAGATGACCTAACTTTCAACATTCTCTTTAGTAATCACTAACTAATGCTACCTGAAATTGTATCTAGATCATTGTGAATTGTTTAATATGCACAAAGATTTGTAAACACTCTAAGAGAAACTGCTCTAAGATGGAATGTGTTTTTCTTAAATCTATGCTATCTAAAAATACAGTTTTTAAAACCAAATTGTACGTGTTCAAATCCTAAAAATCTTACATTTGTTATTAACTTAAGGTTGAGAATTTGCACATTTTCAGTATATAGCTGTAAATTCAGAATTCTATCAAATCTGCAAACCTGTTTTCTGATTATGCATTATAAATACATTAACTTATCAAGGAGTTGATGCCAATCATTTCAAAATTTCCAACAAGAAAAATGAAATCTATTTCTGTATAGTTAGTAATTAATAAGCCCATTTTTAGAACTTATGTAGAGCACCGAAATTTTCCATGAACATATAAAATATATTTGATTCAAAACATTATGCATTATAGTTTCTCTTTCCATAAAGTATAAACTCATTTTGAAATATGACTGTGCCCCATTTTACACCAAATGACTCGTGATTAGAAATGAAATGATTTGCCTAGTGTCATACTGCCCCACATTGAGATCTCCTGCACTTCACAATAAATGCTTAAAAACTTACATCCAGAATATTTAAGGAAATATAAAATCCTTCCATTCTCCAGGATTGGAAGAGGTAACATCTTGAAATTGGTAATAGTGCCAAAAGCAATTTATAAATTCAATGTTATACTCATCAAAATCCCAACAACATTCTCTAATAAAATGTAGAAAGCAATCCAGAAATTTCATATTGAATAATAAAAGACCACATATGGCAAAACAATCCTTAGCAGGAAGAACAGTGTTGTGGGAATATCAATATCAAACTTCAAACTCTTTTGAAAAGCCAAAGTAATAATACAACAGCTTGGTACAAGAATATGAGAACCACGAGAACAGAAGACCCAGCAATGAATCCACAGACCTACTGCCTCCTAATATTAGATAAGGGAGTCAAAAACAGAGGTGGGAAGAAAGACAAGCTCTTCAACAAATATTGTTGGCAAAATTGGCTCTCCACAAGCAAAAATGTGAAGATAGATCTTTATATATATCACCCTGCACCAGAATCAATTCAAAGTGGATAAAAAAGTCAATGTAAGGCCAGATACTATTAAAATATTCCCGGAAAGGGTAAACACTAAGACTTCTAGGAACTGGTTGAATCTTCCTAAGGAAAGATCTAGAATCACAACAAATCAAAGAAAGCTTAGCTAAATGGAATTGCAGCAAACTGAAGCATTTGGGCATGGCAAAGGACTTAGCGAACAAGAAAAGTAGAAAGCCCACAGAATAAGAAAAGATTTTTACCAACTATACACCAGACAAATCACTCATATCTAAAACATACATAGTATTCAAGAAATCAAACCTTCTAAAAACAACTCAATTAAGAAATGTTCTAAAGACTTAAAGAGAGACTTCTCAGAAGTACTACTGACCAATGGAGACATCTCTAGCCATTAAAGACATGCAAATCAAAACAAACAAACAAAAACCAAACATTAACATTCCACCTCACCACAGTTAGAATGGCCATTATCAAGAAAATTAATAATAACAGACTCTGGCAGGGATGGAGCCAGGAAACACTTTTGCAGTTTTGTGAGAGTGTAAACTTGTTCAACCACTCTGGAAGGCATTATGGAGATTCATCAAAGCACTAAACAAAGAGCTTTCCTATGAACCAGCAATCTCATTTCTGGGCATAGACCACAAACAAGGCCAAATCATAGTTACATGCATAACCATGTTCATTATAGCATTGTTTACCATAGCCAAGATATGGAATCAACCCAGATGCCCCTCAGTGGACAAATAGATGAAGAAAATGTGGTATATAAACACAATGTAACTCTACTCGTCCATCAGAAAGAATGATATTGTACCATTAATGAAGAAACAGAAAGACAGAAAAAATTACACTAAGTGAAATAAGCTAGACACAAAGAAACATTGATTTCATGGATTCCCTCATGTATGGTAATTAGAATGTGTTTATAATTCTACAAGGAAATTCACTGCATGGTACAAGAGAAAATACACTTAGACATGATAAATTATACAGATCTCCAGGCATTCACACAATGAGTTCAAAGGATGCTATTCTTAAGAGAGGATCACAAGGGCTCAGGAGATATGTGTGTATGACCATATAAAATATTATTTATAAAAATGAACTCCAAGAAATGGAAACAAGTGTTTTCTTTTTTTTGGTGCTGTTTTTGTTTTTATTTCCACCTATCTTGTTTGTTAGTTTATCTGTCTTTGGGAGGGTAATAGTGGGGGCAAAGAAATGGAGGAGCAAAGGGAGAACAAATGCAGCAGTAATACTCACTAGACACTATGTTCAAATTGAATTATAGAAGATGTGGGTGTAGTTAGGGGGGAAAAACTGAGATTGAAGGAAGGCATAACATTGTCAAAAAAATAATGTACTCATTATGTGACATGTGGTTTTAGCCCCTCTATATATCACCTTTACACTAGCTATATACATATATATATATATATATATATATATATATATATATATATATATATATTCTAGAGTCTGTGCATTCCTTAAGAAACATCTGCTTTCTGTTGGTCTTTTGGTGGAAGTGGATTTCTCTTTTTTATTTTATTAATTTTTACTTTCCTTTATTTAAACTTTGGTGGTTTTATTTCCTTTACTTTGTTATATAAAGTGTTTCATTTCAACATTGCAATTCATGACTCCAATGAATCTGATCAGTGTTACTCCTCCCCTATTGTCCTCTCCCATTGATTCCAACTCCATCTATCCACTCAAATCACCCAATTCTGTTTTCATAGATGCACACTGAATATTATTACTGTGTTTGCCCAGCATTTGTCCCTATTCTTCTGACCGCTATTCTTCTCCAACCACACTCAGACAAAATAATTTCAGCTTCCTTGTATCATTTGTTTAAATTTCCAGTTAATTGTTCAGAGAAGTTACTCCATTGTTACCTACCCTGAAACTGGATTTAAATTCAGAAGTGTGGGTTCTTTTGGCTTCCTTGCTCAACTGATGCTGTATCACTTGAGTCATGTTTCCAGCCCAGCTTTTTGTTAGTTATTTTAGAGGTAGAGACTACTAAACTTTGCTGTCTTGGCTATTTTTAATCAAGATGCTACAGAACTCAGAACTGTCACATGAATAACTAGGATTATGGGCATAAAGCAAGGTATATAGCTATAAAACCCCAGTTTTAAAGTTTAAGTTGATTTTTCTGTAATTACTTGACAAATTTTCACTGAAATATCCAAATCTGCCCCCAACTTTCATAAGAGTGATAATCTTCCCTGTAGAAAATTTATAAAGAGATTTTCTCTACCCCCTCCTCTCTATTTAACACACATAAAACTAGTAAGAACTGCTCCGACAGAGCTTTCCAGAAAGGTCTTCAATTAATTGCTGGGGTCACAGTTTGATTTTGGTGTTTACTAATGATTGAGTTTCTAAATATGAAATCAATAACTTGACATTATTTTGAATCATATATTACCCAAAACTTATTCTAGCTGAAATTTGACCCCAAGTACTTCCTACTATAAATAGAAATGTTGGGTTCCAACATTCAGCACAATAAGTAATTGGCAATCTCCCCTGGATATAGGTACATATCTTCACCCTTATATTTGGAATAGAGCACTGAACAAATCTGCAAAGGCAGCATATTAATCCACAATTTCTTCCCTATAGATTGCACACAGGGTCAGGTCAGGAAATTTTAATTATAGGAAGTTACTGAGAATATAATGATTAATCCTCAGACAGAAACAGAATAAAATAAAATTTCTGAAAAGATGATTAAAAACTTCAAAAGAAAAATTCAAAAGAAATAAAATACTAAGCAACATATGTGTTTGGATATGGGATCACTTCCTAAATACACAAATTAAAAGTAAAATTAGTATGTACACAGTCCAGGGAGAGATAACGAGTTGAGCATCCAGGAAATACAACAATCTTGAAATAGCTTCTAGTTAAATTATTATTTAAAATTCAATCAGTTCACATTGAAGAAAACTTCCAGAAAATAAGTAATGTGATTTTTTTGTCCCATTGATGTGTGACACTTATATTAATTTAGCTCTTTGGTTTGATTTACAGTTAATGTTAACTTTATAAAAATGAGTAATTACTAATTGTTTCTTCCATATTTGAATAGCATACAATGTTTATTTCAGGTGTTATACATTCAGACATTTTTAAATGTATGATTTGGAGATGCTTTTGAATTCAGAGTTTGGCACTTTCTGTGCAGATATTTTATCACTTGAGCACTTTGCTAAACCTTATAACATTGGCTTTCATTTCAGTGAAAGTCTTGATATGCCCAATCCAAGGTTCACATCCTATTGTTTATGCTTCTCCAAATTGATGGAATGGCAGATGTGTTACCACACCCAACTATTGTTTGAGATAGAGTGTGGTGAAATTTATTTTCTCCCCTTGACTAGCATCCTACTAAGATTTCCCAATCTCTGTCTCCAAAGGAGATAGGATTACAGGCTTGAGCCACCCCATTAACACTCTTAACACCATATATATATATACACATTTACTGAGTGGGACTCCTCATTATCAGCCTCCAAATAAATGCTTTCCATTTTCAGCAGTTTTTTTCTTTTTCTTTTTTTTTTTGTCCGTCGTGAGGCTTGGACTCTGGGCCTGGGCGCTGCCCCTGAGCTCTTCAGTTCAAGGCCAGTGGTCTACCTCTTGAGCCACAGTTCCACTTCCGGTTTTCTAGTGGTTTATTGGAGATCAGAGTCTCAAGGACTTTTCTGCCAGGGCTGGCTTTGAACCATGATCCTCAGATCTCAGTCTCCTGAGTAGCTAGGATTACAGGCGTGAGCTGGCATTCAGCAGCGATTTCTATCATCATCCTGATCCAGTTAATAGCCACCACTAGTATGCAATTTTGCATTCTCTCTATATTAATTTACTTATTCTTGAAATTTCATGGAAATTGGATATAGCATCTGACTTTTTATGAATTATTTTTGTCTTGTTAACATAATGTACTTGTGATTATCCAAGATACAATATGTGTGTTTATATTCAATTTTTTGTTATAGCTGAATAATTTTATACCTAAATAGTATCTCAAGACCAATATAGATCATGACATTGTTTCATCATTTTATTTGTTGATTGATTATTGGAAAGTTTTCATGAATAGTGTTCCTGTGAACTTCCACAGGAAATATCTGAGTAATTGTTTTATAGTGGAATTTTCTATTCATAGAGTAATTCCATAATTAACTCCTTGAAAACTCACAAACTCTCCATGGCACTGTACAACTGTACCTTCCTATTAGCAAAACACAAGAATTCTAATTTTTCCAATGCTTTTTAACCACTTATTTTTCCTTCTTTCCTTCCATCTTTCCTTCCTTCCTTCCTTCTTTTTTTCCCTTTTTCTTTTTATTATTATCTTTTAGGTGTACAAATTCAATTGAACATGCCAGTGTGGGAGTACAATTCATTTCAATCAGTACCATCATTTTCCTCCATCACTCCCAAACCCATCCACATCTCAAATAACCTAGTTCCATTCTTTCATATGTATGTTGACTATGAAGGCTGCATTTACGCATCTTTCCTCTCTCCATTTATTTGCTCCTCACTCCTGGACCTCCCTTCCCTGACATACACATGACAGCTATATTTTTATGACAAATTTACTAGTGAGTAGTATGGCACCCATCATTGTATTGATTTACATTTCTCTAGTGACTAGAGCAATGAGTACATTTTTATGTGTTTGCTGCTCATTTGCATACACTATTTGAAGGAATATCTATCCATGCTCTTTACCTGTGTTTGAGTTGAGATGTTCATTTCTTTTGTTGTTTAGTTGTAAGAGTTATTTACCAACGCTTGATAGATATCACCTTCTTCACAAAAACATTGATTGCAAGTTGAAACTTATAGATTCCACACTTTCTCTAAAAGCTCAAAGCAAATTTGAAATGGTAATTTTAGACTTTTGTTTATTCTTGAACACTGTTCTAATAGTTCTGACTGTGTTGAAGATTTATAACATTCAGTTACCATGTTTTCATAGTTTTCCTCTCACCTGCCTTTATTTACCTCCCAATTGACTCTTGGCACATGGTTCAGGATAAAAATGTGATGCCTTTCTCTTTTGTTTCTTTTTTCTGTTGGTCATAGGGCTTGAACTCTGGGCTTAGGCGGTGTCCCTCAGCTCTTCAGCTCAAGGTTAGCACTCTACCATTTGAGCTACAGCACCACTTCTGGTTTTTTGGTGGTTTATTGGAAATAAGTGTCCCACGGCCTTTCCTGCCCCAGCTGACTTTGAACCAAAATCCTCAGATCTGAGCCTCCTAAGTAGCTAGGGTTATAGGTGTGAGCCACCGGCCCCCGGCATGTGATGACTTTCTTAAGGGTGAGACACTCATTGCCTTATATAAGCTAAAATCAATTCCCTTCTTTCTCAAAAGTCATTGTTATCATGACTTCTAAAATCATAAAAAGATGTGTCATTTTATGTTTTTTTTTAATATAGAGCAACTTTAATTTTTCTTCCTTAAATTTCATAGTGAGAAGTAAACAATACAATACAATAAATTTAAACATATACATTCTCCAGCAGAGGCATTAAGTTCAATATTTTGGGAAAAAATCAACTTTCAGTGACTTATTTATTTCCCTTATATACAACTTCATCATATATAACTGAAAATGTTCCCTTATTTGAAGTTCTTTCTTAGCAGTATTTTCTAATTTCTGAAAATCCTTAGTATAGAATATAATTATGTCACTTACTAAACAATGTAGGGTTTCAGTTTTATTAAAATTCATTTTACTATTTATTTTCCATGTCAACCAAACCATTTTTGCATGCAAAAAAGGAACTCAATAAACTGTGAGAGCCACTTTCAAAAATTTATCCCTTGGGAATGCAAGTGAGTATTATGATATTGGTTAATTAAATGTGAAGTACTTGCTTTTAGGGAGATGATTATTTCTCATTACTTGACTACAAGAGAACATGTGTGCAGACTGTATACAATTGAGTGTTCTTGGTTCCCTTGGATGATTCTGCATTAGTTTTGTCCCCTTAATGAATTAGTTAACTTGGAAAAGTGTTAGGATTCTTCCTGTTGAAGCCAAGTCTATTACCCTTGCCTATATCTGTAACAAGAGTGATTGGGAATATAGAATTTTGCATCTGGAAGGAGTTAACTTTGCTGTTTTTCTAGTAGCTTCCAATAAGTTTTTCTTTACAAACCAAATCTTACAGAAAAAGACTAGACTTCCATGCAAAATGCAGTTAAATTAACAGTTCATCATTTTACGGCACACTACAATTGAATTCTGTGACCAGTCACATGCTCTTGTTCACACTCCTGAAAACTAATTTCAAAATCAGTCTTAAGATTATGGCTGAATCTACAGCTACTTAAAAGGCAGTAGCTACCCTCTCATTGCTTCATTTATCAAGTATGCATGCCAAATATACTATTACATAATAAGTTCATTTCTTTTTTTTATTCTGGCAATATCCTTCTTTGAAAAAGATTGGTGTATTCCAAATCTGTAAGACTTCTTTCTTAGAACTTAGTTGTCCTACTCAGTAATTAATAAAATATAATAAAACATGGGATTTTAAAAAATAAAACACCTAGTATGGAGCTAAAAAATAGAATGGAAGAAAGAAATAAATGGTGCTGGCAAAATTGGTTAAACACCTGTAGCAAACTAAAGCCAGATCTGTATTTATCACCCTGCACCAGAATAAACTCCAAATGGATCAAAGACCTCAAAGTCAAAAGTCAAAGCAGACACCCTGAAAACATTACAGAAAGGAATAGGAGAAACTCTAAGGCTCCATAGCACAGGCTGAACTTTTTAATGGAGACCCAGAAACACAACATATCAAAGAAAAGTTGGACAAATGGGATTGTGTGAAACTGCAGAGCTTCTGCATGGCAAAGGATATAGCTAGCAAGATCAATAGAAAGCCCACATATTGGGAGAAGATCTTCACTAGCTATACAACGGACAAGAGTCTCACATCTAAATTATACTTAGAACTCAAAAAATTAAATTCCCCAACAAGTCTTCAAAGAAATAACTGCTCAATAACTAAGTAAGATAAAGACTTAAAGAGAGACTTCTCTGAGGAGGAAATAAGAATGGCCATTAGACACATGAAGAAATGTTTATATTCTCTACCATAAAAGAAATGCAAATCAAGACAACAATGAGATACCACCTCATCCCATTTAGAATGGCTATAATCAAGAAATCTAGTAACAACAGATGCTGGAGGGGATGTTGCCAAAAGGGAACCCAACTACATTGTTGGGAGTGTAAACTTGTTCAACCACTTTGGAAGCAGTATGGAGTTCCTCAAAAGACTCCATGTAGAGCTCCCCTATGGCCCAGCAATCCCTCTTTTGGGAATTTATACAAACAATAAAAAAACAAGGTCATATCAAAGCTACCAGCACAACCATGTTTATCACAGCATTATTCACAATAGGAAAGATTTTTGAACAAATCCAGATGCTCCTCAGTAGATGAGTAGATCAAGAATATATAGTATATATACACAATGGAATTCTATGTCTCTATCAGAAAGAATGACATTGCTTCATTTGTTAGGAAATGGAAAGACTTGGAAAAAATTATACTAAGTGAAGTAAGCCAGGTCCAAAGAAATATAGGTCCCATAGTTTCTCTTATTAGCAATAACTAGTTCATTTCTAGGACAAGCAAAAAGGTCAAAAGCTATGTACATATGACCATATCAGATGATGTTAAGTGAAAGGAACCCCAAGACAGGGACACAAGTGTTTTTTTCTTTCCTGCGATTATTTTTAAGGTACTTATAATACACCATGTGATTCTCTTGTTTCTTTTGTATGTTCTCCCCCCAAGGTATATCCCATTTTCACTGTATCTGGTTCCAGTGACCTGCATCTTGTATATACATTTTTATAATTTGGGGAGGGGAAGGATATAACAAGATGCTTAAATAAGGATAGAGTTTGGCCCATTGTAACAGTGAGATGTACAAGACACTATGTTGAAAACAAACTTTACAATTGGGGGAGGAGGCTGGGGTGGGAGGAGTTGTGGAGGTTGGGAGGGGAGGGGAGGGATGGTAGGGGAAAAACAAAGGAGGAGGTAACAATGCATGATACTTTACTCATGTAACTGTAACTTCTCTGTACAGTATTTTTACAATAAAAATATAAAAAATCCAGTATATTACACGTAGTAAATGTATGCTTACATGTCTATTTACATGTCTATTTATCTACTTATCTCCATGAGAAATATTACCTAATACTTGTATAAATACTAAATATGTCATTATATATTTAGATAGATAGATCTAGGTACTGATATATATATGTACCTATCTAGATATCTAGGCATATATCTGCATATCTATATGTATCTACATGTCTATATTTATCTATCTATGTATCTCATCTATAAGTTTTTATGACTCATTTAGCAAACAGCCTTGAAGGACATTAGGAAAACATAATAAACAAAATTTCCTGCTCATAACATATTGCAGACATATAAAGACATATAGTACATGAAGTTCATGAATGTATTTTTATGTATCACTTCATTTTATCAACATAATAATTTGTAGGAGGAGAGTAAGGCCATTATATTTTAAAAGTCTAAAAAGTTCAACTGGCTTTAAAAAGTAGCAATAAAACACAATTTACTAAAATAGTTTATCAATCCTAATCATTCAAATGTAATAATGACTTTTATTAATGATGAAGACAAGGAATCTGTGATGACAAGTAAATAATGCTTTTGAAGATATAACCCAAGCATTTTTTAATGTTAGTAGCATCATAATGAGAAATCAACTCTCAGAAGCAATTAATGTATAATATGCTTCCATTTAATAAGTTCATTTTATTCACTTTCATGATTGGAGTCCTAAGGTGTCTGGGCTTAAATTAAAGGGCTCAAGGAATTTTGCAAGCAAAGATAAAAACCCAGAACTGTGAAATTACTGTAGTAGAAGCAAACTTCATTTAGCTGGCACTTTCATATGGTTGCTTGCAGGGCAGGGAAGAGGGCAAAGCAATGAAAAGAAGGAACTTGAGTGTTTACTCAGTTGAATGACAGTGATTGTCAGTGTTAAATATCTCCAAAGGCTAACATCTACTTAGGTCTGTTTTGCTCCCAGATATTATATATATCTAGATATATATATATATATATATTATATATATATATATCTATATATTATATATAGATATATAGATATATATATCTCCTACTATAACACAACATAACTGATTAAACTACTCACTTTGGCAAAATCTTTTTAAAATGAAGTTGAAATAATTGAGTTTAATGCTAGTAAAGATTTTAGCCAAAACATTTTAGCTTACTGTGAGATAGGTAATGACTTAAGGACCTATATGAAGAAGAGAAAGTGGACATTTTGTATAACAAATTATCTCTGTTCCATAGTTGTTTTTCTTTTTAATTTTATTTCAGTGTTATATACAAAGTGGTTACAGTTACATAAGTAAGGTAGTGATTACATTTCTTGTCTAACTTGTTACCAGTTCCCTCATTTTTCTCCCTCTTTCTCTTCCCCCCCTACTATCTCCATCCAAGATGAACAGATCATTATCAACACATTGTCTTGTGAGTATTGCTGTTGCATAGGTTCCACTTTGTCTTTGCCTTACCGTTTTGTTGTTACCCTTCCCTTACCTAATTTGTATAAATGTATGTACAATACACAGGGTACTAAAACAGTGACAACAGGGGATAAACCATAGCAGGAAAAACACAAAAGTAAAAAACAAATCATGAGCCGGGTGCAAGCCACAAGGAGAGGAACTTCATAAGTATACCAAACCCTCTAATTCAGGGAAACGGTAAGGTAATATCTGTACCTTGCTTAAGATAATTACATCTCAGTAGATACCCACGTTAGAAGTAAAAAAATAAAACAATTTAAAAATCCTACCTAAAATTATTAAATTTTACTAGTATTGTATCTTAGTAGTTGCATAGCTTGTTCAAATTATATGCTTTTTGTCATTATTTTTGCTTTCTTTCATAATAGTTCATCATTATTTGTTAACTTATATAAGTATTTTTTATCAGTTGCCCAATTGATTTGTTGGATACCCCCCAAAATGAAAAAAATAGAACCAAAATATAGTTACTCTCTTGAACATGATGATATTATTATGCTGAAAGGGATAAGAAATCACCAGATTTTTGAATAGTAATAACAGGCCAAAGAGTAAGATGAAATACAAGGGGATGTCTTTGTCATCCACCCCATTTAGAATGAGTTTTCCCTTTCTCGATTCTATTCTTGAGGCTTTGTCTGTTTCCCTCTGTCTTAGCCAGGTTTAATCTTTGATGAGTTGAAAATATGTCAAAATCACAGAGCATGAATTTACTTTAACTGTTAGAATAAAAAATAAATTATTCTCTTTACTAAAAAGAAATTTTAAAAAAGCTAGGCTTTTCAAAGAATATCCAAACAAATTTTATAATTATATTTCTTAACAAGGGTTGAATAACAGTTTTTTAGATACCTCTGGAAGATCTCTTATATACATTATTTCTTAAAAAATAATTGAGGCATTTAAATAGGGATACAGGTGGATCCATTGCAACAATGAGATGTACAAGTCGTTATGTGGAAAAATGAACTTTACAACTTTGGTGGTGGGTAGAGGATTGGGGGGGCGTGGGGAGGGAAGAAGGGAAGGGGAAACAAAGGAGGAGGCTACAATGCTTGATAAGAAATGTATTCATTATCTTGCCCATGTAATTGTAACCACTCTGTACAGTATTTTCACAATAAAAAATAAAAATGAAAATAAATAATTTGAGATGACATGTATTAAAGTGCACAAAGAAGATTGAGCTAATGAATACTGTATTTGTTAAATAAGGCAATACAGGAAAATGGCAGAATTTTAAAAGTTTTAAAATGTCTAATCATTAACTGCATTTCATATTACAAGACATATAGGACTGCTAATTTATTATTTTATTGTAATATTTGAAAATGTATTGAAAGAGAGATATTGTTAAAAGGATACTGAACTTTTGTCTGATAATCTGCCAGTGTTGTGATGTCTGTCAGTTCCTTGAATTAGAATTTATTTTATTTTTTTTCTGGGTTTGTAATTTTTTTTTCAGATCTTTTAAATAAAGGTTTTTAACTGGTTTTGGTTCTGACCAAGCATAAGTATATAAATCTTCCGTAGGAACTCTTCAGTTGCCACCCCCTCTTCTCTTGCTGTGACAAGAATCCTATACTGAAGCTGATATGATCACAATTTATGACCTTAAATATTTAAATACACTGATGAAACAAAATGTTCACAGGTTTTATTAGACAATACCACTATAAAAATATGGTTCTACCTAGTTCCATAATAAAAAGTTATTTCATTAAGACGCTCCTATTTAAATTATTTTACCGCAGCATAGATTACTGGAAAATAACATTTAATAGAGTTTTATTTCTCTTCTAACACAGCAACTACAAATTTAATGGTGGTTATGTTTTCTTTGACTATCATAATTTGGTTTAATTGACTTCAAACACAGAAAACACTATTGAACTACAACCTTCTTGTTACTTCCTTTTAATTTATAATACCTAAGAAGGACTAGGCTATATCTAGTTCTGCAAATCCCTGCTATGAAGATTATTGTTGAAGTTATATAATGAAAAGTGATGCCAGGCTTTGTTTAGCTTTTCAAATGGAATGGGAGAGCTTTTCTGAAAATATGAGTTTATATGCACTTATCAAAGACAAAAATAACATTACACTTGTAACACTGTAACAGTTAAAACCCTAAATAAACAAAAGATTAAATTCTTATAACTTAAGAAAACTAACAGTTCATCAATGCCTAAGCAAAGTGTTTGATATTGAGATTCAGTGAATTCTGTTCTAGGTTAAAAGACAGACAGATAAACAGACCGACACACACACAGAGTTGTTGATCCTTAAAAGTGTCTAAATGCACATTTTAAAAAATATTTGTTTTTAATTATCTTCATGTGGTTGTACAAATGGGTATCAATTCAATAAGTCCATTTTTGCATACAATACATCTTGATCAATATTATCCCATCTTTTACTTTTCCCAATCTGTTCCAACCCCACCCTTCTCCTCATGTTCCATGTTCACAGACATATATTGGATAATATAATTTTATTTGCTCATCTCTGAAGGTACATTTGCCTAAATCCAATCTCAATGATACTCTTTCAAAGGTCAGCTTTATGTAACATAAAACCTTTCAAAATACTTCTGAACTAACAATTTTGCTTATGAAGATCAGCACCTATCTCCTTTTTAAACAAATTATATGCTACACTCTGGCCAACAAAACAAAACAAAAGGTATGAAGGAATCTTCTGAGACATGGCTTGATTCTTTTTTTTTATGTCCCTTCTATTTACAAATAGAACTCCTTCCAAAACAATAAGATGTATGAGACACTAGGTTGAAAACAAACTTTTGGGTGGTGGGGGTCGGAGAGGTGGGGAAGATGGAGGGAGTTGGGAAGGAAAGGGATGGTAGGGAAAAAACAAAGGAGGAGGTAACAATGCTCGATAGGAAATGGATTTATTACCTTGCTTATGTAACTGTAACCCCTCTGTACAGTATCTTTACTATATATATATATATATATATATATATATATATATATATATATATATCTGTTAAAAAATAATTGCTAGGAGACAATTGAAAGAAACTTCCTTAGTCTGGTTCATTTTTAAAATCTCTTCATGACATCCAGCCATCCAAAATACAGTTTATCAGAGATGACTACTATAAGACTAATTGTGTTCACTGTCATCTTGCCAGTTTGATCCTGTTGGGAATAGATAACTCTTACTTTTGTTCTTAATACTAATGACATTTATTGGTCAGAGGAAAACAAAAACCAGTAAATAGTCATTCATTCACGTCTAAAGTTGTTATTCAAACAAATTAAAATTTAAAGCTAATTCTATATATTTAGGGGTTGGCTTCCTCATCACTATGTTAACATACTCCAAGAAATAGGGTTGTCTTGTCTGTGCTCCCCATCTTCATGCTTTTCCCACTTCACTCTTTCTAAACCCAATAATTCCATATCCCTAAGAAGACTGAAAATGTCTCTCTTCCTTTCCTTAAATAGACAAGTCCTTTTTCCTGGAGTATTATGCCATTTCTTTTCTGCTAGGGTTTTTCAGTTTTATTTTCAAGATTCTGACTGGAAGATCTATTCATGTAGAAATGCTTCCGTATTCATTGTCTACCTGTGCACACCAGGCTACTTGTTTTGCATTGAACCATTCTTTTCAATCTTCTCTATTTTTGGGGGGGGGGTCCGGTCATGGGGCCTGAACTCTGGGCACGGGTGCTGTCCTTCAGCTCTTCAGCTCAAGGCTAGTGCTCTAACACTTGAGCCACAGTGCCACTTCCAGCTTTTTTTCTTTTTGCTTATGTGGTGCTGAGGAATCGAACCCAGGGCCTCATGCAAGCAAGGCAAGCACTCTATCACTGAGCTACCTTCCCAGCCCCTCATTCTTCTCTTTCTCTACTATTAGGACAGTCAGTTCTGTCTTGTATATTTCCTTTAGCCACAAGAATTACAAGCATGTCATATGAGTTTTGGAATGAGCTGTGGCTACAATATATTTTAACCAAAGCATTTAAGTATTTTGAATTAGTCCACTTAAAAAAAAAACTTCAGGATTTATTTTTACTTAAATAAAAGATGATGCATTTACTAGGTAATTTTAATATTATAGCATAAAGATTTATCATTTTGTTTTAAAAATTAATTATATCACCTTCACCTTTAACACATTTTGACTGTTTCAGTAGAATTAGTGTAGAAAAAGAGAAAGAAGAGGAAGAGAGAGAGAAAGATGGAAAATATTTCTGCGAACTAATATAGAATTATGAATTGTGACAGCCAAAAATGTGCCTTAGGAAATTGGACATCTAAATGTAATATACTAGATGAAATCATGGAACAAAACAAGATCATTAGGTTATTGTTTTGAAAATGTGAATAAATAAATCTGTATCATCAGTGCTTCATTATTTGGTGACCTCCCCCTTACTGAAATAAGATCTTAATTCCAGGAGGTGATGGATGTGAGGTGGGTGGGAACTTTGTTTGGAATTGTCCTACAAATTTGATTTTTTTTCGGTCATGGGGTTTGAAATCTGAGCATGGGTGCTGTCCCTCAGCTCTTCAGCTCAAGGTGAACACTCTAACCACTTGAGCCACTGTGCAACTTCAAGTTTTCTGGTGGTTTATTGGAGATAAGAGTCTCACAGACATTCTTGCCCAGGCTGGCTTTGAACCTCAGGTATCAGCCTCCTGAGTAGCTAGGATTACAGGTGTGAGTCACAGGCACCTGGCCTGGACAAATTTTTAAGTTGGATTCAGGTGGCCCATATCTCTAATTTTATCTACTTAGAAGGCAGAGATCTAGAGGATGACTGTTCAAAGTCAATATGGATAAAACAGTCCTCCAGACTCCATTACAACCAGACAAAATTGGGATTGGAACTATGGCTCAAGAAGTAGAGGACTAACAGAACCAGCAAGGTCCTCACTTCAGTCTTTGGTATCAGAGTATTTGAAAGAAAATACATTTCAGTTATTTGCTAAAACATGCAATCAGGGGAAATACTTCACATCAGATTGAAAATAACAAAATAAAATCAAAGAAGTAGTTGCAATAGTGAATATTTCATAGAATCATTTCATTGAAAAATGATTGATGAACAATAAAACTGTATTTAAAGAATAAAAAACATATTTCAAGAATACAAGATTTTTTATGGTCAGAAAATTCAAGATGTACCCACTTAGCTATGTTCAAATATAATAGTTATACTATCATATATTAGAAACACATGGTTTAAAATTACTTGCATTGCCTTTGACCTCAGGAAAATAGAAGAAATATGGCAAATTAGACAAATCAAACAGAATTTAACTTCAAAAAGAGGTATTTTATGAGAAACTAATTAACTTAAAAAAGATTTTTATAAGCAAACAATATAACTATGTTTCATGATATTTTATTCAAATACTCATAAAATTCTAGTAAATGAAATGTAAAATTGAAATATATTGCTAATAAATTTGTTTATTTTAGGAATATCCATTATTTTTTACCTTTGGAAATTAGTATATTAGATTGATCTACATAAAATTTCTGAAAAACAAAATCACATCAAAGGTACAGAAAAAGCAACTAATAAGATTCGATGTTCAATGAGGACTACAAAATTCTTCAATCTATCCCTGAAACTATCCACATCTTTTTTTTCTCTGTCCTCTATCAGTAACTTGCTTTTAAGTTCCTCATACTTGTAGGCTATCCTAGATTTCCTGCTTTCTCTTCATGTCTTCTACTCCTTGAAGTAAAAATCTGCCATGGAATCTCCTACCACAAAGTGAATATATTCTCTTCGGTTGACTACAAAATATGTTTATATTTATTTGAGATCCAATCATTTCCTATATCTCACGGAAGTTGCTTCCTTAATATATTGAGTAATCAAATTACATAAGAGCTGCAGAGATAGACCTTAAATATATAAAGCAGATCTCAGAATATCTTGTTTAAAATTTGTAATCAGATTCCTATTACCTTAAAGCCTTTTCAAATTTACCCACATCCCCTAAAAGACTTGGACATTTCCTGCCAGAGGAACTTCCCTTATTCTTTTGTTTTGTGTTATACACTTTTAACAATAATGGCCATCTTTTAGCTCCTTAACATAATTTTTCTGTATTTTTCACAAACTTCTACTTTTATGGGCTCTTTACATTAAACAGTCATATTATTACTGTATTTCATTCCATCATGGTCTCCTTCTAATTCATCTCAGAGAGGTTTGTCCTCAACCTAAGCAGTAGATTTTTACTACTTTTTTACTCATCTTCTATCATAACAGTCTCTGATAATTACCTCACAGATAATGTAAAGTACAATTTGCAGGTGTATTTAGTAGCTTCTGTTTTCCTTTCTACACAGAATAAAAACTGTACACAGAAAATGACTTTAAAGCCAGATAAAATTCTGGTTTTGAGTCTTGTATGTTGTACTTTCTGACTTAATAGCCTTATAGAATTCATACAAATTTTCACTTACTTTGTTTCATATAGTACTTACATTTGAGACACTGTTTAAAAAAACTGTAGATGAAAACAACGGATGTTGTAGCAGAGAACATGATTTAAATGTGTTTCTATTTTGGATAGAAAGTGGAACTTCTAACTTATGAACTTAGATATCTAGCTGAGAAAAATTCCAAGAAAAATATATCCAGCCTTGTTTTTACTTGCTGCTTAAAAGGTGATATAACAGATAAACTGAGGGATAAATTGTTAAGTACACATGAATCAGAATATCAATATTTAGAACTTATCTAAGCTTCATGTAAAAAATGATGATAAAACATACTTTCAAGAGAATAATAGAGATACGGAGATCAATTATGTGACTCATGGATCTAGTCAACAATATCAGCAGAAACTAGGAAGATGTGAGGCTATCCTGGAAAGTGTGTGAGGACACTCTTGTCTCTCTGTTAGAACCCCATAAACTGCACAGGCTACCAACAAGATTTAGGAAAATTTTATGTCACTAGACATAGTGTCAGTTTGACCTGAAAGGAATATGAGTAGTCTAAATAAAAGGAAAATGATTCCACTAAAATCCATAGATATATCAATGTCAGAGAATGAGACCAAGGGTGAGGCTGTGACCAAGGTTCAAAGAGATAGCTTCTCCCTCTTTCTCTCTCTCTTTTTTTTCTTTCATTCTTTCTTTCTCTTTCTTTTGTTCCTTTATTTTTTTCTTCTCACCTTCTTCCTTGTCTTGTTCTCCTCCTTCTGCTGCTGTTGCTAATCATCCTTCTCTTTTTTTTCACTTTCTCCTTTCCTTTCTCTTTCTCACAGGAATGATGTACTGATATGATACATGCACCACAATTATCTTGGGGAAATCAATAATTGTTGCCAGCTTTTAAAGGTTAGAAATGAAGATGAGTCTTACCCCATAATGAACTCTATCGAGGCAATCATTCATATAGGATTTAGATAACTTACAAGAGATGAGGATTTCTTAAATTGGTTATATTTTCCTAAGATGTTTGAGCTTAGATTTGATACTGAAAGGTCTACTTCTTTGGGGGAAACCGGACTGGAGTGAATACATTCTTCACATAGCAGAACCATGAATCAGGGTTAGAGGGACAGAGTATGGTGTTCCTTTGCACTAAAACTCTAAGAATGATGTTCTTAATAAATTTAACATAAAGATTCAGAGACACAGAAGGAGTTGATAGATATAAAAGTAGAATAATGAATAGTCAAGATTAAAGTTAGATGTGATTTACATCAAATTAGTGAGGCAAGTACTACAGTGTACCTTAAAAGGAGGACTCACAAATACAGTGACTGCCTTGTGCTTCTGTGTGGTAATGTTCAATAAATCATGTTTTATATCTTCCTACCGCACAACTCCACTTGAACTGCTTTATATCATCACAAACACCAGGGAAAAGAGTGGAAAAGTATGCTCTCTAAATAAAAGTAAAAAAATTAGAATAAAGATAGACACATGAAAAAAAAATTCTGAGTACTTTTTTTTCCAATCAAGTAATTCTAACAACATTCTCCTGTTATTAAAATATGAATAATGTGATCAATTAAATTGGACCAAAAATGACTCAATTGACACCAAGCCATCAGAAAAAGGTGTGACAAGTTCTAGTGCACTACTTAACAAACTAACTCAGCTCATGCTGAGTTAGGTGTCAAAGTTGTTATTTACTATGACACCTTATAAAAAGACTGGGATTGGTGGCAATTAGCAGAGAAATACCTGCCTGACATTGAGGGCAGTGAACATAAACACCAGCAGGAAGCTATAACAGAAAATAAATTAACGAAAGGGCAGGACAAGTGGTCAAGGGTGGTTACATAAGAGTTTGCACTCATAATAAGGAAACAATCATAACTGACATTGCTACTGATCTTTTCCCATTGTCTTAATGAATTATTGCATTAGCAATATTTTTCTACTGCAATTAAACTGACAATTCTGGTAAGTCTTACAAGGTGGTTGGGTAGTTCTCTCTTATAGTTCTCAGTATGACACCTCATCCCTTTCAAATGTGTTTAAGATGTTCATTATGTTGACCAAGATCACAATCCGTTGGTGATATTTTTCCATTCCTGCATTCGTTGACTTCAGTGTATGATAACAATTGCTGAATCTTCATTGGCACCATTGCTTCTCATTTGGAAATGTCAGATGAAAAATACATTTTGTGTCTTCTTTAAATGGTAATTACAGTCTTTATATATCTTATTTGTTTCAATTTATTACCCCTTACTATGTCTTACAGGTCTAAGATATTACAGTGACAAATAAAGACAGTTACAAAAATAGAAGAAGTAAAAAATCTTTGTATTTGCACAGGTATTTTCATAAAGGCATGAAGAATGAAAGTCATAAAGTATTATTCCCATGAGTACATGAATGTTCAAGGCTTAGGATATCTTGTCCAATTGCAAGCAGTTTAACTTTGCTATGTTTGAAATTCAAAGTGTTAATAGAATTCACAAAAGTCTTGGCCTAACTTGAATAAAATTTTATTTATGGACTTTACCTCCCATTCTCAAAACTCAGCACCTGCTTTCACTACTTGGTCATACTGAGTACATGCACATTCTGCCCCTTCATAAGTAAATGCATTGACAACATTAGCAACAAGGTCCTTTGAGTATTCTGTTATGAGCATAAATCATAGCTCAACAATAAATGAATTGCTAGTAAGGTGTCAATGGCTCAAAACTCTAATCATTAGGCAGACATTTGGAGGATCAAAGACAGGTTGAGGTAAAAAGTCTGGAAGACTCCATTTCTAGTTATCCAGCAAAGAGCAAAGTTAGAAGTATGATTCAAGGTAGAGCCCTAACCATGAGCAAGTAAGCCCAACAAAAGTCAATGGCTCTGATTTCAAAATCCAGTACTGGCAAAATAAAAATGCTAATTTCCAAAGTAGTATACATATGAGAATATGGCCTAACAGCATTTCTAATATTAGAAACACATATATACCAAAGACATATTTATAATTAAAATTCAATGGTGAGAAAATTTCCTGATATTTCTTCACTTATCACAGATACTAATTTATACATATCACAGATACAAGTTTGACTCATTAATGGTGTCAGAAAACTTTGGGTTGAATTCTATAAGTAATTTCTAACATACTAAAGGAAATATGCTTCCTTGGAGAGTTAGAAAAGATTAAGGTAAAATTTGGAAAGAAATATAATACAGTTTTCATAGTATTTATATCATCTTTAGTATAAAATGTCTTTCTTAGAAGAAATAGATCTAGTTTAGGTAGCCCATAAAGTTTGGAATCCTCATCATTGAATTAAATCAAAGCCAAATGACCATATGGCTAAATTATGCACCATGGAATACTGCTTTTTAAAATTCTCTTTTACTTAGGCTACAACAGTCCCTAGCCAATAACGTATGCATTAAAAATACCTGACACATTAGCATATTTTATAATTGAGTTGAGAACTGATGTTACTATTAATTTATTTTTGAAATATTAACTTGCTTTTAAAGAAAGTACGATGAATAAATGTCAGAAATATTTATGACAACATACTGTTATATCAGGTTCGTCCTTCAAATTCTGAGCCACATTAACATGAAGATTACTGTGCCTTTGAAGAAAGTTCTCTCTGGATCAAGGCAAACTACTGTGAATCATACTATGGAGCAAATCATCATGAGTAAGGAGAGACATGTCAGACTTAAGAAAATTAGGTATTATTATTATAATAAAACAAATACAATTATTACTAATGTAAATAATAGTAATAAAATTAGACCAATCTTTATTACTGATGAATAGGAATGCAGTTATTCTCATGAACTTTTGTGCTCTATACATTTTATATACATATAAAATTGTTCATGCAAAGAAAAATAAATTATAATATGCAATTCATTTCTTATAACATTCACTATAATTAAACAATAAAATAATTATTTAATAAAGTACAGAAAATTATATTTTACATTGCTGATATTAAATGAAATTCAGGTAATTATTTTTAATTATTTCACTCCATCCAAAAATTAGTTTGACATACAAAATATACTAAATACACATAAAGAGTTTATTAATAGAGGATCATATGTTTTTGTAAGCCAGCTTTCATATATAATTTGTAATAAAGGGTGAGTTAGATTTAGTAAATATGCTATAAGAAGCCTGTGAATTGAGATAAGATTAAGATGATCACTAATATATTTTCATCTGCTAACTTTTGAATCACGAGTATAGTGCTGTCATACATACACATGCTCACTTATAAATCTTGATCAAATAAATTAAAGAATATGAAGTAAAACAATATTTCAAAAATAAATAATCAAATAGAAATTTCACATGTAAATGGGAATTCCAGGTGAAACGAGTTAGAGGTGAGTGGAGTGGGGAAGAAAGCCAGTATGCTTTTATTTCTCAGTATACTATTTATAGTTTCTGCTTTCAAGAGCTTTAGAGTTACTAGTGTTTTTAGACCACAAGTAAATGATATGACAGAGGGATTTCTAGTTTGCTTTCTTCTGTCATTTGAACAATTCCACATTTCTTTTTGTCAGCTCCTTCAGTTATAGTTAATGCTTGCCACAAAAATAATTAGGAAAAAAGTTGAAAAAATAGGAAAGGACTTATTCTTTTACAATTCAGAATGATAGATACACATGTATGTCGCATGATATAACATTACTGGAAAAATGATGTATATAACATAAGAACTCAACTATTTTTCACTGTGGTTACTTTTATTTTTTTCTACTGGCCCTAAGTTTTGACAATGACCTGCCACATGCCTAAGGGAAAGTGAAAAATAATTTATGCTATATAATTAAGCATAAATGAATTCACTTAATTTCATTTTCTAAATGACTAAAGAAAATTACCAGAAGTTGTGTGCTGATTTACCTGTAATCCTAGCTACTCAAATACTGAGAGTTGTGGATCACAAATTGAAGCCAGCTCAGGCAGGAAAGTCAGACTCTTACTTCCAGTTAACTAACAAAAATTTGAACGTTTGAGCAAAAGAAAACACTCAGTGCCCATACTATGAGTTCAAGCCCAAGGATCAGAATAAAACATAAACAAACAAAACCCCACAAAACAAGCAAATAAACAACAACAACAACAAAGAAAACACCATCAGGGTTTTACAAAAGAAGAAAACCAATGGAAAACTTCCAGGGTATTTTACTGACTTAGCCCACCGAGTCAGAGGCTCTATGGTTGCTGGATGTCCTCAGCAGGCTGGATACTCAGGAAAATCGGGGGTAGATCCTCTACCCAGAAACAAAGCTCAGATTATTTATTTGTTTGTTTGTTTGCTCGCTTGGTTGCTTGTTTTGTCAGTTGTGGGGCTTGAACTATGGGCCTGGATGCTCTCCTTCAGCTCTTCAGCTCAAGGCAAGTGCTCTACCACTCGAGTCACAGTGCAATTTCCAGTTTTCTGGTGGTTTATTGGAGATAAGAATCTCCCGGACTTTCCTTCCCCTGGCTGGCTTTGTACAGGATCTTGAAATCTCAGCCTCCAGAGTAGCTAGGATTACAGGCGTGAGCCACCCACTCCTGGCTTGACCTATATTTTAGTAGTATGAAACAGTCACACCTTTTTCAACCCTCAAATAAATCAACACAAATATAGTCATTATATCTCAGCCTGTAAATAATTTCCCCAATATTTACGAAATAACTGAAAATAAAAGTAAACAAAACTTTTCTGACTTTGGATATCTGTCAGAAGTCTTCCAATGCTTTTACAATATTTCAAAATACTTTCTAAATCCTGGGTACTTTCTTTCATCCCAAGTTTCAATTTTTTAAGTTAACGATGTCTGTAGCTTTTTGAAGATTAACAAGAAGGCAACTCAGTAATTGTGACTTTTCATTCACTGGAAAAATTCTTTGTGGATTTTACACTAAAAAGTGCATTCTTTATTGATATCCTTAAGCATTTCAGTTCTGGTTAGGCTTAGATTCTTATATAAAGAAAGTGAAGATATATTATGCTTTGACCTTGAACTTATTCCCCAATTATAATAGACAGGTATAATTTTTAGAAGCTTTAATACTTTTTAAGGCAGGAATGACCCTGGGACATGGTTTATGAATGTTCACATTTCTTTCATTCATGCTCACCTACCAGACAGGTAAGATTCAATATATCACATAGAAAAAGAAATACATGTGATATGTTATCCTGACATCTCCTATTATATTTGCTTTTTATTGCAACAAAATGCTTTCCTAGACTCCATTTCAGTTTTTTTTCCTTATTGCATATTTCAAAGAAGTATTCGTGTTCCCTGAAAACACAATTATAGGCATTGTCCTTTTCCAATAGCATTAATGCCAGCCACATGTTTAATTTTTACTCAAGATGTTATTATTGAGTATATTTTTGATGGAAGTTAAAAAATAACCTATCAAATAGAAGTTAAAAAATAACCTATACAACATTTTTTCAGAGAAATGTGGGTTTTTTTCTTTTCCTAATAGAATAATTTTAGACAAAGAAGCTTCTTTAAAATCTAGAAATGGCACAGTGGCTCAAGTGATAGAGTGCTTGCCTTGAGCTGAAGAGCTCAGGGACATTGCCCAGACCCCATAGTTCAAGCCTCAGGACTGACAAACAAACAAATGAACAAACAAATAAATTGTCTGTCATAGCTCTTGAAAAGTAAAATTTATTTATTTTATAGTAAGATTTGGTTATCAGCAAACTTGATGGAATGAGAGTATTACAATGACAATATTTAAAGAAGCATGACTTCATATTTTTTAATTGTGTAAATACTGTACAGAGGGGTTACAATTACATGAACGACATAAAGAGTATATTTCTTATCAAGCATCCCCTTCCCCCAACAAAGTTGTACAGTTGGTTTTAAGACATAATGTCTTGTACCTCTCATTGTTGCAATGGATACACCTGTATTCCTATTTAAACAACTTGTTTTTTCCCTTCCCCTCCCCAAATTATACCAACATCAAATACAGTGAAAACAGGGGTTATACTGTGAGGGAGGTATATAAAAAGAAACAAAGAAATCATCTTATAAATATGTAAAAAGCAATAGCAAGACAGAAAAACCATTTGAGTCTTTATCTTGGGATTCATTTTGCCTAACATCAACTTATCTGAACGTTTCTGTTTGTCTCAGACATATACTAATTATTGTAAGTAAGAGAAACCATGGGACAATGTTTCTTTGGGCCTGGCTTACTTCACTTAATATAATTTTTTCCAAGTCTTTCCATTTCCTAACAAATGGGGCAATGGCATTCTTTCTGATGGAGGCATAGAATTCCATTGGGTATATATACCACATTTTCTTGCTCCATTCATCTACTGAGGGGCATCTGAGTTGGTTCCATATCTTAGCTATGGTAAATAATGCTGCAATAAACATAGTTGTGCTGGTAGTTTTAGTATGGTTTTGTTTGTGATCATTTGGGTAAATGACCAAAAGTGGGATTGCTGGGTCATAGTGGAGCTCTATGTGGAGTCTTTTGAGGACCTTCCCTACTCCTTTCCAAAGTGGTTGAACAAATTTACCTTCCCACCAACAATGCTGCAGGCTCCCCTTCTGTCCACATCCCCTCCAGCATCTGTTGTTTTTAGAGTTCTTGATTATAGCCATTCTAAATGGGGTGAAGTGGTATTTCAATGTTGTTTTGATTTATATTTCTTTCATGGTTAGGGAGGTTGAACATTTCTTCATGTATCTATTTGCAATCTTCTTTCCTCTTCAGAGAAGTTTCACTTTAAGTCTTTAGCCCACTATTTATTAGTCAGTTGTTTCTTTGAGGATTTGTTGTTGGGAGATTTAATGTTTTGAGTTCAGGTATATTTTAGATATGAGACCCTTGTCTGTTGTATGGCTAGTGAAGATCTTCTCACAATCCATGGGCTTTCTATAGATCTTGGTAATTATGTTCTTTGCCTTGCAGAAGCTCTGCAATTTTATGCAATCCCATTTGTCCAACCTTTCTTTGATTTGTTGTGTTTCTGGATCTCTATTAAGAAAATTTTGGCCTGTGCCAAGGAGACCTAGGGTTTCTCCTATTCTGTCCTGTAACGTTTTCAGGGAATCTGCTTGATTCCAGTGTCTTTGATCCATTTGGAATTGATTCTGGTTCAGGGTGATATATAAGGATCTAGCTTTAATTTTTTACAGGTGATAAACCAATTTTGCCAGCACCATTTAATGAAGTGGCTGTCTTTCTTCCATTCTATTTTTTAGCTCCCTTATGGAAGATTAGGTGGATATAGGTTTGTGGGTTCATTTCTTGGTTTTCAATTCTATTCCATTGGTCCTGAGGTCTGTTCTTGTGTGACTACCAAGCTGTTTTGATTACCATGGTTTTGTAGTAGAGTTTGAAATTTGGTATTGATATCCTTCCAGCACTGTTCTTTCTGTTAAGGATCGTTTTTGCTATTCAGGGTCTTTTATTGTTGATAGTGAAAATCTAAAGCCATTTCCTCTTAACTCAGGAACGAGACAAGGATGTCCCCTCTCTCCACTTCTCTTCAATCTAGTATTAGAATGCCTAGTTACAGCAATAAGACAAGATGCAAACATAAAAAGGATCCAAATAGGGAAAGATGAAGTAAAACTCTCCCTCTTTGCAGATGACATGATCTTGTATTTAAAGATTCCCGGGTACTCCACTCAAGCTGATTAAAAACTTTGGCAAAGTAGCAGGGTAAAAAATTAACCCTCAAAAATCAATGGCTTTTCTGTATGCCAACAATGAGAAAAGTGTGGCTGAAATCAGGAAAGCAACTCCATTTGTAATAGCCCTACAAAAAATAAAATACCTAGGAATTAACTTAACCAAAGAAGCGAAGGACCTCTATGATGAAAACTTTAAAAAACTTGAAAAAGGAAATAAAAACCGAACTTAGAAAGTGAAAAACCGCCCATGTTCATGGATTGGAAGGATCAACATCATGAAAATGGCAATACTTCCCAAGGGTATCTACAAATTTAATGCAAATCTATCAATATTCCAACCTCATTCTTCAAGGAAATAGAAAAGGAGATCCAAAAATTCATATTGAACAAAAAAGACCCTGAATAACAAAGACTCCATGTATTTTTATCTGCTCACACGGTGCAGTTGTTCTAATATATGGTGTGTAATTCAGGACTGAGTTTTTCATGGTGAGTATTATGTTCAAGCAGGTAATTCTTTATAGGAAACCATCCTGATCTTACAAGGTGCTTAGAACCATTCCTGTATTTTCCCAAATCTAGGACTATTAGTAGTAACCATGTCCTTCTAAGTTATAACTAAAAAATTGTCACCAGATATGGCTAAATATTTCCCTCCAAATAGGAACTTTTTAATTTGGAATCACTGGGTGAGAATAATTTCTATATTTTTCTAAGACCTTTAATAAATTTTAAAATTATAGTGTAGATAGCAATAGGATGTGGTTTTAAATTATTGCATCTTCATTGATTCTTTCCAATTAGTTAGCCTCAAGAAAATTAATCTCATTTCTAAATTATATACCATGTATAAGCAATAGAGGCTTGCTTTGAAAAACTTCTTGTTTTTCAAAGAAATTCATTCTATTTTTAGTTAATTCCTTCTATTTTTAATATGACTCTTGATTTCAAATATACCAATGTATAAATCTTTCACAGAGCAAATAAAACACACAAGATACTCAATTTGATATCTAAAATTATCTTTTAGTTTTGTTCATAATTAGATTTTTAAAATTGAGTAAATATTCAGTGATAGTAAGGTAATATTGTTTACAGATTATACATACATAAAATTCTACTGATTTTCTGGCTTTATCTAATTTGGCCAAACAAAATGAGCCTACAAACAATTTAACAAGTCCTCCAGTAATATTAACAAATTTCTTTGTTCTTCTTCTCAAATATTCTATTCTGAATACCCAATACATTTACACCAATAATCCTTCCTTGATAAGCATGTGTTTAAAGGCAAGTTCTAAATAGTTCAAAGTTGGTAGACATATTTGCAATAGTTAAGGAATTAAGATTATAATATTGATTAAGGAATCTCAAAGCTATACACTTTCAAACAAGTGTTCTACAGTTGCGTAGCAGAGAGAATATTAAGAGAAATATGTTTTTGAAGCATTAAAAATTAGCCAAAAATACTGTAAGATAAATCTCAATTGTATTCTCAAATCTTTCAATAAAGAGGACTATGAATAATAAACCTTTAACCAGATATAGCTTAGCCTTGTATGGAACAAAGAAAGTTCTAGCAGTGCCTACATATTAAGAAACAAAGGCTCCTTCCATAGAAATTCATCTAAATCTGAGTAAGAATACAAATAAACCTTCATCTTATTATTTAAAAAATCTTGTTAACAAACCAGACTGCCTGTTTCAAAAATGTTTCATTATCATTACAACTTTTTTTAAAAACTAGTTTCTCTAGTGGGTTAAAAAGTGCTGGGATTGTAATCCAAGGATAGAGGCTTACTTAGTGTTCTTGAGGCCACAGATATAATTCCATAACGCACACCAACACAGACACACACACACACATATATCCTACATATGTATGTACGTATATTATGTAAATCAGGGATCTACTTATATATTCATATATGTATATGTAGAAACATGTGTATATATATTTGTCAAAATCTTCAAATCAAAATAGTTTAAACTGTATGTTACAGAACTGTTACACTTATGTAACCTAAGTAGCACTATTCTCTTTAACACTATATTTTTTTCTGATATCAACAATGACAAGTGTTATAAAGTCAGTATATTACTACTCAATGTTTTTGCTATTGTCTGTATCTCAAAGTTCATCTGTTGAGAGTTTAGTTGGCTTTTAAATAGGTTATATTGTAGAAAACTGATTAGAAGAAAATGTTGAAGGGAGGAATAAGAATTTAAAGAAAGCCTACTGCTTGTAGAACAGATTGAGTTGCAAAAGACACCAAAGAACAAAATTAATTTTAAAGACCTAACAGATGGAAAAATAAAACATAAGAAGTCTATCCAACAGAGTAAGAGGCTATCTTTCAATCAGGTAAAACTTAGTCTGTTAGTTTATTTGGAGTATTAAAAATGTACATAGTGACACTAATAATGAAGGTACAATTCAGATATACTAGAAATTACATGGCTCTTTGAGGGATAGATATAGGAAGGACATATCTCTCATGTATGTTTCATCATAAATGATGCTACCTGGTACAGTATGTTTACTACCATTTCTGACACCCTCAGTGTGATAAGAATTACTCAGTAAAAGCAGAGATTTCATTTTTTTATTTTTTATTGTGAAAATACTGTACAGAGGGGCTACAATTACACAAGCAAGGTAATGAGAACATTTCTTATACCTGCTCCCCCCATATTGGAATAATTTGGGGAGGGGAAGGGAAAAATAAATTGTTTAAATAGAGATTTCATTTTACCAACCTGACTTCCAATAGTAAATGAGCAATAGAAAAAAATGTTCATGTTTTGGAAAAGAAAAAATCTTAAGTGAAAGAGCATGTAAGCATTATTGATATAAAACCAGCTAATAAAGAATTCAAAGAGAGCTGGGAAGGTGGCTTAGTGGTAGAGTGTCTGCCTTGCATGCCTGAGACACCAGGTCTCACATGAGCAGAAAGAGCCGGAAGTGGCTCTGTGGCTCAAGTCGTATTGCACTAACCTTGAGCTGAAGAGCTGAGGGACAGCTTCCAGGCCCAGAGTTCAGGCCCACGACTGATTAAAAAAGAAGAATTCAAAGAGAAATGAAATATATTTTAAGATATTGATATTACAAATAAAGTTATATACATTTAGTAATACTCTGAGGAATAAATACTCATTTAAGCATATAGGTGGTCTTTGGATATCACTTATTCTGTGAGAAAGAAGATCTCTGTTTCTGGCTTAGAGTTCTTCATCAAAAATTGAAGATGTGAAGAAGCTGTACATCATAAATTTTAAATTTTCTCAACAAAAAGGCTCTGGTTTAATAATTCATACCAACCTACAACTTCAATAAATCAGCCATGTAATATTATTGAATGAAGATGATTTTCTCAAAAGACAAAACTTTGTGCACTTTTGTCTATTCTTCAAAAGTTACATGACCAATACCAAGAGGAAACTAAGACAATAATTCAATTTGTTAAGGACAATGAATAAAGAACTTAAGAAAAACTTGAATATGGAAAAGTATTTGGTATTGTTGACAAAAATGAAAGCCACAGATAATGACAAGACATACTACATTCATGAAATGGAACACTAAATACTGCTAAGAAAATATTAATAAATCAGTATTGCTTGAAACAATATAAAATATAATGTGATATATACAAAAAACTGCAATGGTATTTATTTTTGCAGATCAAGAATTATCTACCTGAAAATTGATGTTTAATCTCTGAGTAGCATAAATAATATTGGTAAAATTAAAAGTAAATAAAGTTTAGATCTTACAATTTCTGAGTTGAAAACATTTTACAAATTTCATAACATTGTAGTTTTAACATATATATGTCTATCAAATGCACATATAACATATATGCTTATGTCATATACAAAGAGATATATAGACTAATAAATTAGAACAGACTATAAAGGAGTAATCCTCACACATTTGATTTTTTTTTTTTAGAAAAGTTCCAAGATCATTGGATGGGACAAGATTTTCATCTGGTGTTTTAAAAAATTGATGTCCAATGAGAAAGAATGAATGTGGATCCTGACCAGACATCACAGATTAATTCAACACATATCAAAGACCTAAGTAGAAGAGTTCAAACTATAAACTTTTTACAAGAAAATATAGAAGGAAAAGATAATCCCATTGGATTGGAATAAGACCAAAAGAAAAGGCAAAGAAAGAAAAAAAAATGGATAAGATGAGCTACATCAAAATAAAATATTTCCATCAGGCACCTTGGCCCTTTCCTGTAATTGTAGCCAATCAGGAGACTGAGATCATAAGATCATGGTTCAAAACTAGTCTGTGCAGGAAATTCTGTGAGACTTTTAACTCCAATTAACTAGCAAAGAGCTACAGGTGCAGCTGTGGCTGAAGTAAAAAAAAAAGTGCCAGCCTTGACCATAAAAGCTAAGGGACATCCTCTTAGTCATACCTGAGTCTAAGCCCCAGCACACACACACACACACACACAAACACACACACACACACACACACACACACACACACACACACACACATAATAATAATAATAAAATAAAATATTCCATCCCATGCATCACAGGCAAAATCCACAAAATGAACAGGCAACCTGTGGAATAGTAGAAAATATTTCTCTTGTTATAATTATGTATCTGGTGACAGTCAATAATCAGAATATTTAATGAGTCTTATAATTCAGTGTTCTCTTACAGCTCAAGTCTGTAATTCTAGCTCCAAGGGGTTGTAGATGAAGAAATAATCATTTAAGGCATCAGGCAGAAAATTTCATGAGACCCCTCTGAACCAATGTCAGGGGTCAGTATCAAATGCCTGTCATCCAAGCTATGTGGCAAGTACAAATAAGAGGACTGTAGTCTACTATAGTGTAGGCATAGAGCAAGACCTGATCTTACAAGCAACCAATGCAAAAAACAGTGTGTTGGCAGCATGTCTCAGTGTTAAGAGTACCTGCCTAACAAATACAAGGCTCTGAATTCAAATCCTAGCACCTCAAAAGTAAGTCAATAAATAAACTCTCATAATTCCAAGGCCAAAAAGTAATTAAACTGCTTCAAAATTTTGGCCATGTGGGTGTGACTTAAGTGTTAGAATGCTTGCTTAGTATTATAGGGAGGCTCTGAGTTCAAGCCTTAACACCACCAAAGAGAATAGAAAAGCTAAAATAATTTGAATTTTTTTTCAAAGAAAGCATACAAATACCAACATGCACATGAAAATGTATTCAACATCACAAATAATATAAATGTTGTAGCGGGTATGAATAAATTTTGTATATTGTTGGCAGGAATTTTAAATGGAGTAAATCTATAGAAAGTAGAGTTATGGTAGTTTTCCAAATGTTGAATGTAGAATTATTGTACAATCTGGCAATTACAGTTCTGAATGTGTGCCCAAAATAAATAGAACCACAGATTGAACATTCATGTTCACAATACTATTCACAATAACCCAAAGGTTATTTTTACCCAAAGGTAGAAATAATCCTTATAACAGATAAATAGACAAGGATGCAATAACTCACACAAATAATGGAATATTACTTATCCTTAATAAAGAAGGAAATTTTGACATGTGCCAAAAAATGGGTGAAACTTGTGGACAGATGCTAAGCGAAATTTGTCAGTAACTGATGATTTTATATAAGTAGACATGTAAGATGAGTGACATTCGCTAGTCAAATTCATAGGATAGAAAGAAGTTTTTAACATTAAAGTACTAGTATTGATTATTTGTTTCCACTTAAGTTTTTTTTTCACTATAAAAACTTCTCTAAGCTTTTCAAAGGGAGGAGCTGCCAACAACCAGTCTCTGTAGGGGATATGTTTTCTAGTTAGGGCCTTCCTTCTATTCATCTACCTCCCAGAGCTACCTTAACATCTCTAAATGAGTAATTAGCACTCTCCTGCTGATTTAGAATAATGGAAAACTCAACTAGAAAGGTCAAATTTGAGAAGAGATCATATTAGATTCTATCCTTTCTTTTGAAAAGCATCATTCTTTAATTTGCACTGGCCCATGGAAAATTAATTGCCTTCTAGACTTCTAGTGTACGCAGGAATATAACTTTTGGTAGTCAATTGAAAACATTCTTGAGCATTTATGTCTAAAACTTATCCACTTCTGTAATTAAAGTGAGATATGTCAAAGTTGCTTTTATGGTACAAAATTATTACCATAGTGTAATTTAAAAGTATGTAATAAAATCTAAATAAAACAGTGTTTTCTATAGTGTATATAAATTTAGAAAATATGACATGGTTATTACAAAAAGATGAACCATAATTTTTATAAAACAGGGTATTTACTTACAATTAATGTTGATAGCTTTATTAACTATATATACTGAGCAATTTATTTACTTTTCCATTAAAAAATTGTGCCAAGAATTGATCATATTTAGAAATAACACTGGGAGAAAAATATGATTGATTAGTTGTCATCAAGTATTCTGTCCAGCATCTTTCATTCAAATAGAGTAGATTATACCTGCACTATTCTTCATTTTTCTGCCACTGAACTGACTCACTATTAGTTTACTAGTTAATTTGTTGCAGCATCCCAAGTTATGTTTTAGGATTTTAGATTCTTGTGATATGTGCTGATGGAGTCTCCTAGTCCTTTCCTTGAGTCTGTATAAGTAGGTTACACATATGAAAACAGAAGCAACAGAATTTGAAGTAGCATCTTCAAGTATACAGAATGGTGGAAGCAGCCATTTTGGAAGCTGCATTCATGGTCACTGTGTTGTCCTGCCCCTGTGCCTGGGAAGCCCTTCTTTGTTCAAGATGCAGAAAAGCGGTAGATATAGGTAAGAGTCTTCTATATATAGTAAGAATAGACTTGAACTCCTGAATACAGGAATGTGACTGTTGCTTTCATAAGCATAATAGAATGAAAAAAAAATGAGATGTGGCTCTATAGAACATACTTATGATAGTTCTCCAAATGTTGAAAGTGCAATTATTGTATAATCTGGTAATTGCACTCTTGTGTCGGTGCCCAAAATAAACAGAACCACAAGCTTGAACATTCACGAAAGTCATGAAGAAAGGAGTACTGTTTTGACAGTTGTCAGCTTGCACAACCCTGTATGGTATATTAATAGGGTTATAACAGTGAAGTGTGTAAACAAGAGAGGTTGTTTTTGCTATATGTCAGTATAAAAAGTAATGTGACATATTTATAATCTATTAAACCACAAAATATCTCTGCTGTTCTGTGAATGTAGAGGAAAGGCAAGACCATGAGCAGTAAGTATATTTGGTACAACATCTCAATTACCCAGTTGACACAATGACAGATTCTACCATAGTGATTTCACTGGAAAAGGAAGGAAAGAAATGGTACAAAACATACTTATGTAGTATAGTTTAGGAACTTGATGATATATTGGCTGTAGAGAAAAAAAGATGAGGAAAAAGGGAATTTGTATTTTCTTTTTTCTACAACTTGGTAGTGAAGGGATGCAAGACAGAAAATATTGAAAAAAGCAAGGTAAATAAATTAGCCAGATTATATTTAAATGAAGATTTTATGTATGTTGTTTTTATGTGAGTAATCTTTACACACACTACACTATATATTAAGTATTTCTGTTTCAAATGAGATATTTTCATAAAGCTGGTTTAAATAGACATTAAAAGCTCACACTCTGGCTCATTCAGATCAGTATTCTAACTACAGGAAAATTACTTTAGCAACTTACTACAAATTTCTATCAGTGTAAAATTATTATGTTACTAAGTGTCATTTCTTATTAAAGTGAGGATATAAATAGATGCCCTATATAAAACTAAGCAGAGTATGAGTACTGCAGGGAATACTGTCAGTAATATTATCATATAGGACAGGAACATTTAGACATCACCCATTATGAGACTTACAGAAAGAAAGTTGAGAAGCAATACTTGTAGTCTTGTCTGTCTGTAGCCAGTACATGAATTTTAACTACTGTTCATTCAAAAGTGATGCAATTTCCAATTAAAGTAAATACAAATTCTTAAGACAGAATGACTGACTATATAGAAACAAATGGTTGAATGATGAAAAATAGAGTGGGGTCCCAGGACTGAAACCTTCAGATCATCAAAATCCTGGAAATTTGGAGAGGAATAACGTATACTATAGTATAGTATACCTGAATAGAATATACTATATACAATATATATTTACAATATATAATATATACTGTATATATATCATGTATAATATATACATATATGCATATATACTATATAGTATATATACTATACATACACTATATACTATATAGTATATAGTAAATATATATAGTATATGGTATATACAAGTACACTATATACTAGAAGTATAGATTCATGCCTATCCTAGCTACTAAGGAGGCTGATAGCTGAGGATCAAGGTGTGAAGCTAGTCAGGGCTAGAACGTCCATGAGAATCTTATTTTCAATTAGTCACCAAAAAGCTGGAAGTGATGCTCGGGCTTAAAAGGTAGAGTGCAAAAAGCTCAGGGACATTGCCTAGGCACTGAGTTCAAGCCTTAAGACTGGCACAAAATAAGAAAAAAATCAAAATAATAATTTCATAATCCAGAGACTTATAAGCCAATCCAGAGCTTTTGGCTCTCATCCTCTGTTTCAGAACGAAATGAAGGAGCATCAACATCAAATGAAACAGAGATAACAAGATATATAATGCATGAAAAATACCCAATGGTTAAAGCAAGGACAATGCTAATTTAGGGGAAAAATACTAAAAGATACTGAAAAGCTGGATAGAAAATTATTTATGAATAACAACACAAAATTCAAAAGCAATTCTGCCTGTTATTGAAGAGATCAGGATTTTTGTCAAGTAGCCAATCTTTAATTACAATGCATAAAGAGCACTTGAAAATTGATTGTTCACATGTCTAAGAGCAAGTTCAACAACAGCTTTACTCACAAAGCATGAAAATGCTAATGTTTCATCTTTGTTATGAAGCTTCTAATGAAAAACGGAAAATGAAATAACAAGACTTCATTCCAATCATGACTAAACCTAGAATGAGATGTAGTAATATCGTATTTCCAATTCAAGTTTCTACAAATTAATATTACATTTTTTGCAATCCTCTGCAGAAATTGAATGGCTCTACTTAATAGACTTGATTATATTGTATGTGTGCATTTGGAACTTAAGTTAACCATTTTAATATATTTAAATTGTATCATTTAAATCAGGACATGCTTGTAAAAGTTCATTTGTTAAATTAACTGCCTAGGTTACAGGGTGCAATTCTGGGATACTGACATCATAATTGATATACAAAATTTTCACTCTTTTTTTCTTTATTGTTTCAAGAAAGTTTAAGTGCAATACCATCTCTGTTTTATATTCTCTCTCAGATCCTCCTGTGGACCATAGAGAGGGGTTATTCTTAAGAATATCTATCATTCAGTGTAAAGTTTACTACAAATTTCATGGCTCATTTCCACCTGTGATAAGAATAATGATTTCAAAAGATAAGCCAGGTTTCCATTTAAAAAATGTGGAACCAACCCAAATACCCCTTAGTAAATGAGTGGATATATATGTATATATGTATCACATTATTTCCTATACATATATATATATGTATATATATATATATATATATATTTTATGCTTCCATCAGAAAGAACATCACCACCCCATTTGTTAGGAAATTGAAAGACTTGAAAAAAATCATATTACGTGAAGTAACCCAGTCCCAAAATAAATTTGGTCCCATGGTTTTCCTTAGTTGCAATAATTAGTATACATATAGGATAATATTATCAGATGAGCTGAAAAGCTAAAAAGCTATGCACATATGACCATATAAGATGATGCTAAGTGAAATGAACCCAAGATATAGATACAAGAGGTCTGTCTTTATTGTTTTTGTTTTAAATGTACCATGTGATTTTATATCTTTGTTGTTGTTGTTGTTTCCTTTTTATGTTTTTCCCCTATGGAATATTCCCTGTTGTCATTGTACTTGATTTTGATACCCTGCATTTTGTATATACATATGTCTAATCTGGGGAGGGGAAGGGAAGTAACAAGATGCTGAAACAAGGACACAGGATGACCCATTGCAACAAGTATACCTACAGGACAGTATATTGGAAACGAACTTTACAACTTTGGGTGTGGGTGTGTGTGGAGGGAAGGAATGGGGGAGAGAAGGCATAGTAGGACAATAGCAAGGAAGGGAAAGGGTAACAATGATCGACAAGTGATGTACTCATTGCCTTACTTATGTAACTGTAACCCCTCTGTACAGCATCATTACAATAAAATTTAAAAAAATAAAAAATAAACTTGAAAAGAAGTATGGCTGGCTCGTGCATGTAATCCTAACTATGCAGGAGGCTGAGGACTGAGGACTGCAATTTGAAAGCACCCTGGTGATTAAAGCCTGTTAAACTCGATTCAAATTAATTACCAAAAACCTGATGGCAGAATGCTAACCTTGAGCAAAAAAGCTCCAGGACAGTGCCATCCCTAAGTTTAGGCACCATTACCAGCACACAGCAAGCACACACACACACACACACACACACACACACACACACACACACACACACACACACAAACACACACACACACGCTATAAATAAACAAAGGGATGAATGCCTGTGAATCTCTCCAATAATCCTAACTACTTAAGAAATTGAGACATGGATGACCACAAGTACAAATCTGCTTGGCCAGAAAAATTCATGAGCTTCACTTTCCAAACTATTTAGCTACAAGCTGGACTGACAGTACATCTCAAGTTATACAAATCTAAACGAGTAAGCAAACCACGTGAGTGTGAGCCCTGAGTTCAAACTCTAGTACTGCTATAACAAACAAACAAAGGTTTTCAAAGAATAATTCCAAATTTACAGAGAAGTTGACAATGGTATACAGTAACTATCCTTATGCTTCTTATCAAGTTGCCTCTATTAGTATTGTACATTACAGTTATGAATTTGGACAATGCAATTAACCAGAGAAGATTATCAATAATATACCTTTATTCATATGACTTTATTTTTATTATTTTGTTTAATTTATTTACTTTTGCTGGTCTTGGGGCTTGAACTCAGGGCCTGGGCACTGTCCCTGATCAAGGCTAGTGCTCTACCACTTGAGCCACCATGCCACTTCCTGAGTTTTCAGGGTATTTTATTGGAGCTAAGAGTCTCACGGACTTTCCTTTCAGGGCAGGTTTTGAACAGAGATCCTTAGATCTCAACCTCCTAAGTAGACAGGATTACAGGTATGAGCCACCAGCTCAAATGATAAATCCACCAATAGATAAATAGACAAGAAAATTTTGTATGTAAGCACAACAGAATATTTATTCAAACATAAAAAGATGAAGTCCCATCATTTGACCCAATATGGATGAACAGAAGACATTAAGCTTGGTGAAATAACCTGACACAGAAATGAAAATACTCCATAGCCTTGCTAACAGACAGGTGTCATGAATGTAACTCGCGAGTAGAATTGTAGTTACCATAAATTAGGATGTAGTAGCCAGAATAATAAAATAATAAAGGTGGATATCTAATTTTCTCAGATCATGAATATATTTACTTCTCTAGCCAAAATAAATTTATGGACATTAATTACTTAACTGATACTTGAGATTGGAATATTATAGAATAATTGAATTAGTCCAAAATATTTTCCTGAATCCAGAGATGTTGATGAAGTAGAAAATCATTTCCAAGCTAGGTTTCCAGAGAGATATGTACACAGAAGAAAACTGGAAATATATATTGTCATCTTTGAAGATGGGCAAGATGCGCAGAAAGCCTTTAGAAGCTGGAAATGCAAGAAAATGACTTCTCCCATAATTTTTGCAGTCTTGTCAGCACTTTTATTTTTGATCAATGAGACCTACCTAATCTGTAAAAATAATTTACACTTATGCCTTTTGCTCTTTATAAAGCAAAATCAGTATGGTTGTTACAGAAATTTCTTTTCACAGCTAAATTTAGATCTATCCTTATGAAAAGCTTATTGCTGAAGACAAAAATTTCCTTCCTTCCTTTTCCTTTCTTTTTCCTTTCTTTCTTTCTTTTCCTTCTTTCCTTTTTCTATTTCTTTATCCTTCCTTTCTTCCTTCCTTCCTTCCTTCCTTCCTTCCTTTTTTCCCCTCTTTCTTCCTTTCTTTCTTTCTTTCTTTCCCTTCCTGTATCAAGGTTTGTATTCAGGACCAGACACTTGCACTTTTCTCCTCCTTGCAGGTGAAAGAGGAATGCTAATTTTACATGGACATTTAGAAAATTGGGGATGTTTTGAATAAAAATGAAATCTGATCATAGTACACGTCCTAATCTATTTTGACAAATGTAATATGCTCTTTGATGATACTGTAATTTGTAAATCAGAAGACATGGAAATTTAAATTAAAAAAACAAACTTTTTTAGCTAAGTAAAAAGTCTAAAAAATCATAAAAAGAACTGTTGAATATTTAACTTGACACTATTTTTTAAGTAATTGAATTGTTCTGATTGCTTTTAAAAATGCTCTTTATGATATGCATTTAAATATGGTTAATAGCAACTTAAAAGTAGCCAAAAAGAAAAAAGAATAACACAGCCTCACTTGGCATAAACATAATGCTGTGTTTTTTTCTTCTGTACATTGCTTTTATGTACGGCAGCACAGAAAGCTAACCATAGAAAGAAATAAATCATAGTGCTTATTATATTGTACACTTTCCAATTAAATAACCCATGAAACTGGAATTCCAATTCAAAGAGCACTTGCCATTTTCCTCAAGCAGTGCACCTTGCAGTCAACAAGTTGTTTATTTTCCATGTGAATTGCTTTCCTGAGTACACTACCAGCATGTATTAGAAATAAACAGAAACAAACAGAAACCTCAATAAGCATATCTGAAACAGTGGAAACTCACACTAAAATATTTTCCAGAATTGCTATTAATCTAGCCACATAAAATGTTCTTTACTTCTATTTTATTGCCCTTTGAAATGTGCAATTAAAGGAACTTTGTGATAGATATTGAATAATATTAGAAATGCTGATTTGTCACTTTTCATCATTTGGGACACTATATTAAGTTCTAGATGATTAAAAAATTCAACATGTGTCAACAAACCCTTGTTTGAAAAGACTCATTGATTTACATTTTCATTATGTACAAAATACATTTAAACTGCTTACTAAGGGAAGCTTCACCAACATTATCAAATCAATCCTATTTCAAATATCGCCCATTAACAAAGTAGATTAATAGAAGAGTGCATTTTCAGTGTAGAGATGTGCTTTGGGAAAATAAAAGGTTTCAGCAAGACTGTAATAACTTCAAATGTAAAAGAAGAAAGGTCAAGAATTTTATATTTAAATAAGTTATTTTTCAGTTGTAGGGAGCCAGGGCGAGACTCCGCCCACTCCCTTGCAGCTTTGAGGTAACCACCCCATATTAGACGGTGCTTGGCGGGATGCCTGGGCTGAGTGCGTGCGCGAGCCAGGTAGAGTCCCCAGCCAATCCCATGACACCTGGTGACGGTGAAAGGCAGGCAACCAACAATAGACCGACCCGCGTTCCTATTTCCCTATATAAGCGGCTATGTTTCGGGTGCACGCTCTCTCGCGCCCAAGCTCTCCTACAACTAAAAGGCTCTCCAATAAAGCGTGATCTGAGAAGACTCCTGGTGTGGTGGTTGTTCTTTCTCGCTGGTCAAGTAGACGGTTGCTACAAGTGGTGCCGAAACCGGAGCCAGAACTCAACACACGGAGAGGGGACGTCGGTAAATATCCCCCGGTATGCTGTTCACTGTAGATTTAGATATTTATTGGTTGCTTGCATTGCTTCTTCCCTTGTGGCTTGTCTTTTTGATGGTGCGCACTTGCCTCTAGGAGGGAGGGTTTGATTTAATCCAGGAAGGACGCAAAATACTAACGCAACATCAGGATAGTC
The DNA here is from genome assembly GCF_024711535.1 of Dipodomys merriami. Lineage (NCBI taxonomy): Eukaryota > Metazoa > Chordata > Mammalia > Rodentia > Heteromyidae > Dipodomys > Dipodomys merriami. The sequence goes on from NW_027203826.1 coordinate 9,107,309, forward strand.
TATCAGAGTCAGCATCCAGTAAGGGGGAGGAAAATAGGCCTAAAAGAAAAAGGGAAAAAAGACAAAAGGATCCTAAAGAATTAAAGCAGGAGGGACTGCAGCCCTCACAAAAGGAGAAGGGTTTTAGGAAGGGGGTCTCAAGGAGACCCCTATGCCCTTCTTTAAAAGCAAACCGGTTCTTGGCCCTACATGTGGAAGGGCGGGACCAAGAATATAGTAATCTTGTGAGTGACTCAGAGGAAGAAATGTTAGAGGAGGAGGGAGAGCAGCTCGATCCAGCTGATAGTGAAGACTTAGAAGAGGCTGCGGCGGAGCACGAGGCAGACAGATATGGGGGGTGGCGCCCCCTAGGGGTGGGAGTACCGCAGCAGCCAGGAAGAGGAAATGGAGCTGGCCCTCACCCGTCGGCCCCCCGGGCGTGCCCGCCGGCGGGGCGGAGTCACTTTATAAAAGGGAGCACCTGGTCGCGATTAGCAGCCGCTTTCCCAGTCTTTGAGAATCCCATTACCAATGAAAGAGATTTTGAGCCGGTTTCCTACTCCCAGTTAAAAGATTTAGTTGAGGCAGTCAGGACTTATGGGGTGACGGCCAATTATACCACTGCCTTGCTTCGAAGGCTAACTATTAATGCTATGATTCTGTGGGAGCAAAAACTGTTCAATATTTTCCTGAATTAGTGGCTAAACAGGCAATTTTGGTCTGAAAAAAAAAAAGAGAAAAAAAAAAAGAGGCAATTTTGGGTATAAAGTATTGTTTAATGCACTTTGCAAAAATTCCAGATAAATTAATTATTCCATACACCGTGAGCAAGTTGAAATTTTAGCAGCCACAATGGATATGTGGGCAATTCTTGTTTGCTCATTTCCAAATGTAATTGATAATCATTATCCTAAGCATCCTCTGCTTGCCATAGTTAACAAAAATTTAGTGTATTTTCCTGTTGTCACTTCAAAGGAGCCCTTGGTTGATGCTCTGACCATCTTTACGGATGGATCAAAATCTGGACAAGGTGCCTTTTTTGTTCAAGGACACAAACAGCCGGTAGTCTTTAATTTTCGGCCGAATGTCCCACAGGCTGTTGAATGTTTAATTGTGCTTGAAGTTTTTAAAAGATTTGATCAACCTTTTAACTTATTTTCTGATTCATTATATGTTGTAAATGCCGTTGCTTCTCTTGAAGTTGCTGCTTCAATTAAGCAGGCCAGTACAATTTCTAATGTTTTGTTACAGATTCAATCCCTTATCTTAAACAGAAAACATCCTTTTTATATTGGACATATTCGCGCCCACTCTATGTTGCCGGGCCCGATGGCAAAGTGTAATGATTTGGTGGACCAGGCAACTCGGGCTGTGGCTCTGGTTGCTGCTGATCCTGTAGAATTGGCAAAAGACTTTCATAAATTGTATCATGTACCTGCTAATACCCTTAGGAAAAGATATAATTTGTCCAGGCATGTGGCAAGAGATATTGTTAAAGCCTGTAAATCTTGTGTTACCTTTCTTCATCCTCCCCATGTGGGGGTAAACCCCAGGGGGTTGAGACCAAACGCCCTATGGCAAATGGATGTTACTCATCTGACGGAATTTGGTAAGTTGAAATATTTACATGTGTCTGTGGACACCTTTTCTGGTGTCATTCATGCCACACCTCTGGCAGGAGAAAAGGTGTCTCACGTCAGAATACACTGCTTAGAAGCTTGGGCAGCTTGGGGAAAGCCCCTTAGACTTAAGACGGATAATGGCCCTGCTTATACTTCCCATGGTTTTCGCGCCTTTTGCGCATAAATGCAGGTTGCCCACACCACCGGATTGCCCTACAATCCTCAAGGACAAGGTATAGTGGAAAGAGCTAATCGAAGCATAAAAGAAATGCTTCAAAAGCAAAAGGGGGGAATTGCTGAGTCCGCGTCCCCCAGGGAAAGACTTTCTCTTGCGCTCTTTACCCTTAATTTTTTAATTCTAAATGACAATGATCAGTCTGCCGCAGATCGGCATATGACAAGAGACTCCATGGATACTAAAGACATGGTCATGTGGAAGGATGTTATTAATAATAAATGGTATGGACCGGATCCGGTAATAAAGAGATCCAGGGGAGCTGTTTGTGTTTTTCCACAGAGTCAAGAAGTACCTCACTGGGTGCCAACGAGACTGACCAGGCCGGTGGAGACTGCAGCAGAACCCCCTCTTGAAGATGCAACTGATCTTCCTGCTGTTAGCAACAGTGCTAATAGCAATCCCTGTGATAGCTAAACCGATGATGCTGTGGGCTGTTACAATTTACTGACTGGATTGCCTCTGCGGTGTCCTTTTCCAAAGAGCGGGTGGGAGTCGGAATGTTTTTAGCCTGCTGCTTGGGAGGATGCGTGGTCTGCCTATGGTTGGTCTGTCGCCTTCGAGCCCAAACCAGAAGGGACAAGGTTGTTATCTTGCAAGCATTAGCCGCTTTGGAGAGTGGATCCTCACCCCAGATTTGGCTGTCGGCCCTAAGAGGCAGTTAAGCCTTACCATTCTGCATAGCCTTAGCACCCCGAGGGATCAGGGGATCCCATTGCACCGGGACAGGTATGCAATTTGCAATTTGGGACAGGGTGCAAGGCAAGTGCACTGCACTTGAGGAGATGGTTCTCATCTCCTCAAGAAGAGCATGCTGGGTTGCAAGTGGGTTGATGCCCAAGATCCCACCTCTGCAAAAAAGGCATCGGACGGGCCTGATCATCACTGGGGAAGGCGCCCCTCAGGCGAAGGCAAGTGCAAGGTCCTCTCATTAATGTTTTAGACAGAGGCCCAACCTCTACTCTTACCTGTTGCCAAAAAACAAAGAAGGGGGAACTGTAGGGAGCCGGGGCGAGACTCCGCCCACTCCCTTGCAGCTTTGAGGTAACCACCCCATATTAGACGGTGCTTGGCGGGACGCCTGGGCTGTGTGCGTGCGCAAGCCAGGTAGAGTCCCCAGCCAATCCCATGACACCTGGTGACGGTGAAAGGCAGGCGACCAACAATAGACCGACCCGCATTCCTATTTCCCTATATAAGCGGCTATGTTTCGGGTGCACGCTCTCTCGCGCCCAAGCTCTCTCCTACAACTAAAAGGCTCTCCAATAAAGCGTGATCTGAGAAGACTCCTGGTGTGGTGGTCGTTCTTTCTCGCTGGTCGAGTAGACGGTCGCTACATTCAGTAAAATAATGAAATAATAAATCTTGAATTATCTAGGACTTAGCAGTGCTGTTACTTCACTTTACATACATGCTGACAATATAGTATATATAACGCACAGATGACAATATAGTATATATAATGCACACATGTGCACTTGTTTTTGAGCTATGCTTCCATTTTTGTCATATTTAGCACATTATTTTCTAATGCTTCTATAGGCAAATGATGTAAATTATAACAAAACATTCAACATTATTAAAATAAAAAATAATATCATGTTTAAAATTTAAGAAGAGGAATATTACCAGGAAAGATATTATTTGAAGATTTTATTGTAAATACTCATTTTGGGACCATTTAAAACATACCATATTATTACACTTTATAGAGGAATCACATGTAGGTTTACACAATCGGCTATTGAGAACTTTTGTTAATATAACATTTGGTACAATTAAACTTCTCTAGCTTGGGGAGGGGAAGGGAAAAAACAAACTGCTTAAATAGGGATACAGGTTGACCCATTGCAACAATGAGCTATATCAGAGGCGGGAGGGGGAAGTGTAGTTGTGGAGGTGGGAGGGAAGGGATGGTAGGGGAAAAACAAAGGAGGAGGTAACAATGCTTGGTAGGAAATATACTCATTACCTTGCTCATGTAACTGTAACCCTTCTGTACAGTAAGTTTTACAATAAAAAACATATTTAAAAAAAAGAACAAATATTGATATTTTATTCGAGGACTCCAATTCTAACTCAGCTTTCTTGATCTGCCTCTAAGGTTTGTCATTTTGCTGGTTAGTTGGAGATGGAGTCAATATGATTTTTCATTGCTGGTATTAACTTTGATGAAGCAGAATTTGTAAAGCTTCACTATTGTAAGTTAATGTACACCCTTCGAAGAGAAAAGAAAGCCACTAAAGTTTATTCTTAAATTGTAAGAGGTTTGTTCCTCATCCTGGAGTGAGGACTATCATCACATTGATCAGAATTCTGATAAAATAAATAGTCTCTATCATCTGATCTATTTTGTCAATCAGGACTGTTTCTTTTGTTGTTCAGCTTAGGTAATTGAACTGCTGTATGTGTATGTGTGTGTTTTGTGTGTATACGTACGTTCATAAAGTTTTGTGTATATGTGTGTTGGTACTTTCTTTATTTGTGCAATGCAAACAGCTCCAGGCTCATCTTGCACAAATGTTATCTCACTCTGAGAATTGTATTTACATAAACACCCTTGGTTTCATTCATAGGGAAGTATTAGAAAACAAAACTGACCTCTAGGTTTGATCATTGGTACAGGTTTCACTGGTTCTAAACCCTCTAAACGAAGTAGAGAATGATCTGTGTACAAACAAGTATGATTACACATATCTTTGTTCATTTTGTTTTAAAAGTCTATATATATTTTGTGTAATAATATAGAGATGAGTTCATACTGTTGGGCTTGTCAGATCTATTACCACATGTAGCCGGAGCCCTTCCTGTGTATTGAAAATCCATCAATGAGAAATCTCATTTATGAAGTTTGCCATCACTCACTGAATTTTAGTAGATACACTTAGTAGTATTAGAGTTGTCATGTGCCTCTGTGGGAATAGCTTTGTCAGAGTACCAAATATATGGAACCATTTCTAAAGTTATTTATCAATACCATTTTCTTCCTCTCTCAAGATATTTTTCATCCATTTATAATATATTCTTTTGTGTGTATGTGTGTATGTGTGTTTGCCATTCTTAGGGCTTGAACTCAGGTCCGAGTCATTGCCTGGGAGATTCTTTGCTCAGGGCTAGCTAGCATTCTACCCTGGAGCCACATCTCCACTTCTGGCTTTTTTTTCCCTACTGGAAATAATAGGCTCACATATTTTTCTAACCCAGGCTGCTCTGAAACTGGGAATCTCACATCTTAGCCTCCTGAGTAGTTAGGATTACAGGCATGATCCATTAGTACCTAACTTTACATATTGTCTTGAGACTCAATTTTCTTTTTAACCTAGAATCTCTTAATTTCTATTCATTAAATTTGGTTATATTAAGGGCTGCTATTTGTTCAGCTGTATCGGATTCGCTTTGATGAAGTGACATATCTATATTATTATAGTATTGATATGACATTTTCATTGCTTTAAAATATGCCCTGAGCTTCACAAACTGAAAACCCACCTCCTTATCAATCAATTTTATATGTCTATTAAGTAGTGATCTCAGTAATGTGTTTATATTTTTTGTTTTATTTTGTTTTGTTTTACCATTTTATCAGTTCAGTAGACTCTTGTGTACATGGCCTGTATTACTTGATTTCTTTAACATACAAATGTATATTCAAGAAACATTTATGCCTTTTTGTGATTTTATAACTCATTTTATTTGACCACTAAGTCATATTCCACTAAATGATTTATTGTATTTCAATCATTTCCTCAATGGAAGTATATCTAGTTTTCTATTTAATCTTACAGATTATGATTAACACAATCATAATAACTTACTAACAGGATCTGATGCAAATATACATTTTACAACATCTGAGTAAATATCAAGGGGAAGTATTGGAAAAATTGCATTTAGACTTGTATATGAATATCAAGATGTGTCCCAAAGTGATTGCTTCATATCTCATTCCCACTAAGAAACACTGGAGCTTCAAGTGTTCTGTGATGTAGCCAGTAACAGGTCTCCAGTGATCAGATTTCAGTCATTCTATTAGGTGGGAATAGAATCTTAATATTGTCTTAATTTTCCATTGACTTTTATCCAGTGATGTTCATTACCTTTCAAAATGATTGCCTTCATGTATCTTCCATGGGAAGGATCATTTTCCTGTTTATCATTTGCTTATTTTCTCCCTTCTTTTTTCTTTTGTTTTTGTGCCAGACCTGGGTTTTGAACTCAGGGTCTGGGCACTGTCCTTGAGCTTTTTTGCTGAAGGCTAGCACTATACCACATGAGCCAAAGCTACACTATCAATTTTTTTGGTGTTTAATTGGACATGAGAAGTTTCATAGACTTTCCTACCAGGGCTGACATTGAGACGTGGTCCTCATGTCTGAACTTCCTGAATAGGTAGGATGACAGGTGTAAGGTCCGCTCCTGGATGGCGAGCAGACTCCACCCTCCTCGCAGCAAAGTCTCCACCCAGTACCTGCGTTACCTAGGCAACTGGGACACCTGGAAGAGGTCACATCTGCATCTGCTGAGGTCACATCTGAATTTGATGTGGCCACACCTTTCCCCACCCATACCCTACATAAGGGCTAGCCCAGGCCCAGACTCTCCCCCTTTTTCTCTCTCTGTTCGTTTCTAGCTCTTGCTGCTCTTTTCTTGCTCTCTTGCTCTCTCTCTTTCCCAGCCACGTGGAGTGCCAACCTTGCCTGGTCCCAGCAGGTCTACCCCTTACCTGAATACCACGTGAGTGCTACTGTTCTTACCCCTCTCTCTGCTCTTTTCTGGCTCTTTTCTCTCTCTTTCCTCTCTTCCCAGCTCTCTCTCATTCCCAGGCCTTTCCCAGCCACGTGGAGTGCCACTCTTGCCTGATCCAAGCAGGTCTACTGAATAAACCTACCCCTTATCTGAATACCACGTGCGTGCTGGTGTTGTTCTTACTTGGCTACCTCTTTTTAAAAACCTAACATAAATGGTGCCGTGACTCGGATAAAGGCTTAAAGTCAGGATAGCTGGGATTTCTCTGTTTTTTTCCCCTCGTTTTTCTTTTTTTTTTTTTTGTTCTTCCCTTTTTGCTCTGAGGAATACCTGCAGTTCTGACGGCCTTTTGCGAACCAGTCTGTCTGCGGCGGAATAAACGCATCGATACCATTGCTGCCTTCACATCCACGTCCACACTTCTCTACTCTGGTGAGTGAAACTACTCTACGGCTCTCTGTCACTCAGTCTCTGTCCAGACGTGGCGCCAAGCCAGAGAGCTCCTACGGCCTTTAGCTGAAAGGCGGTCACCTCTGAAGCCGAGGACGCTTGGCTTTGGGGGCTTGGCCATTTCTCTCTAGAGGGTTCTGGGGGAAGTCGGGACGCCACTTCTGCCTGGTCAGCTCTCCTTCACTCACCAGACTGACTCTCCTACTCATTTAATGGGGTGCTACGAATCACGCCTGAGCCGTGAAACCCCTTTGAAATGCCTCCCGCGCTCCCTGGAAAGCCAGCGAGCCTCATTTTTATGCCATTCTCAGAAGCACAGTTTTTGCTACTGCAATGGTAAATGGTCAGAAGTTTAATTTCAGGCTCTTTGCTCTCTCTCTGCCATTCATGGGCAACTTTCTACCCTTTTTTTCTACAACTTTTTGGCTTGTGCCTTGAAGAGTGCGACGCAGGCTGGGTCCCAGGGACCCCCCTCTAGGTTCCCTCTCAAAGGCTAGCCAATGTAGGCTTAATCTATTCAGGCTTTCTTTGCATTCTTTCAGAAATTCGCCATCTTGAATCCGCCATCTTGGCCACGTGGTGGGTTAAGGGTTTGGCCCCATCTGACCCTTAACCTTCCACTAAGTTTACTACTCCATCTATTCTAAGGTGCCTTGCTAACAAGTTGCTCTTTTCACAGGCCCTGGTAACTGAGGCCCAACCAGCTGATATGCTTTGTTAGCAAAGATGTCTAAATGTTGTCAAAATTTTAGGTTTTGAGTTTTGCCTTTTTTGTTTTGTGTTGTGTATTCTACTACTGACTACATGGTTCTAAAATACTGGGCATATCTATGCTAAAATTTTCATCACATCTAATGAGTTTTGTCATTTCAGAATATTTGTTGGCAATTCTTGATAAGAACCAGGTAAGCTCTACTTATTCTACTTGATCTCCTTGTTGCTTTAATTGAAAATAATAAAGGGCTTTTGTGGCAAAGATTTCAGTTCAAAGCCAGCTCGGGCTAAAAAATCCCTTAGACTCCGTCTCCCAGCTAAACTCTACAAGTGGTACTATAACTCAGTGTGGTAGAGTGCTAGCCTTGAGCAGAAGTGCTCAGGGACAGTGCCCAGGCCTTGAGTTCAAACCTCCTTGAATACTAGTGGTACTATAACTCAAAGTGGTTCAGTGCTAGCCTTGAGCGGAAGCGCTCAGGGACAGTGCCCAGTCCTTGAGTTCAAATCTTGAATACCAACTGGGACAAGCCATCCCAGCAACGAGCACCTAGACTCAGCCAGTCTAGGGAACAAGGGAACGTTGAAAGGAGTAAGAGGAGATGATGTCACATCAGCTACTTTGTGCCTGCCCTTTCAAAATTAACCTGAGCCGGGAGGTCAGTAAAAGTAAGAAGCCTGCCCATCCAATGTCTATACCTGTCTACCTATTAACTGAACAGGAATTTATATTCTTGCCTTTGTCACCTGAATTCTCTACCTAGTCGCCAGATGTCAGAAGTAACTAGGGACATTTCTACCAACATTTTCAGCCCCAAGTCCTTCCTCTTGCCATTTATTTGCTCTCTAGTATTTTTTTCCAGCCCCTCAATGCTCATGAGACTTCTCCAGATTTCATCTACGGACTCACGCCACCAAGGGACAGCTGCTGTTCACTGCCTTCTCTGGGAGGAGACCAAATTCCAGCCTTTTACCCCTATTGTCGACGCCCCTTGTCAGCAGGAAGTAGCCAGAGAGAATCCTCGCCCTATTTCATGATTATTAAAAGGCTGGAATGTAAGGTCCGCTCCTGGATGGCGAGCAGACTCCACCCTCCTCGCAGCAAAGTCTCCACCCAGTACCTGCGTTACCTAGGCAACTGGGACACCTGGAAGAGGTCACATCTGCATCTGCTGAGGTCACATCTGAATTTGATGTGGCCACACCTTTCCCCACCCATACCCTACATAAGGGCTAGCCCAGGCCCAGACTCTCCCTCTTTTTTTCTCTCTCTGTTCATTTCTAGCTCTTGCTGCTCTTTTCTTGCTCTCTTGCTCTCTCTCTTTCCCAGCCACGTGGAGTGCCAACCTTGCCTGGTCCCAGCAGGTCTACCCCTTACCTGAATACCACGTGAGTGCTACTGTTCTTACCCCTCTCTCTGCTCTTTTCTCTCTCTTTCCTCTCTTCCCAGCTCTCTCTCATTCCCAGGCCTTTCCCAGCCACGTGGAGTGCCACCCTTGCCTGGTCCAAGCAGGTCTACGGAATAAACCTACCCCTTATCTGAATACCACGTGCGTGCTGGTGCTGTTCTTACTCGGCTACCTCTTTTTAAAAACCTAACAACAGGCACGAGATTTGGCTTCTGACTTGTTCTCTATATTTGCATTTCTATAGAATATATTTTCACAATTTGTAAGCAAGTGATATAGAAAATATTTTGTTTCAAAGATTTCCAGCTAATCAGTAGCATTTATTTACATATTAAAATATTTATTTTGTGGAAAATTTATTTCCACATTTTATTCTGTGAAAAATTTTAACCTGTTTGCACTCCAATTTACCATTTCAATATTCATGGGTCATATTTTAATGTTTTCAGCTAATCACACATCTACACACTTAAGAAGTATTCATTTAATTTTGGTTTTATTTCCAGAGGTTTTATTAGTATGAATATACATACTCATTTATGTATATGTATAATTAATAGTGAGGTCTTATATGTGAGTATATGATATATGTAAAGTCTCTATGTCAGTTCAGTTTTATTTTCTGATAGATGCCCAAGTCGTGAAGCTGAATTTGTAGAAAAAGTATCTATATTTTCCTCCATTAATAATCATTGCTATCTATCAAGAATCTGTTGATGTTCTACCTGTGCACTATTTCTGAGCTTTTAACTCAATGTTATTTCTATCTGCATCATTTGGTTGTACCACCACCCTCCCTGTATGATAAAATTTGTGGTTTAGACTCTGTTCTACAATCATCGTCTCAGCTTCAGTACCTATTGGTTGTGCTGGAAGTTATGATATTTTATGGACCGTGTAGAATGAGTTTCCTGATTTCCACAAAACACTCTGATTGTATTTGTATACTAATTGTATTGATTATAAAGATTAAGTTTGAAGGTTTTAGATATTATATTGAAACTCCTGATTCCTGATGCTGTAGTAGCTCTTCATTTATTCAAAATTTCTAGGATATTTTGATCACCAATTGTTAATAATTTTCTACAAATAGATCTGATGGGGAGTTTACTTGATGTGCATCAATGAATTTGGTCATAATTTTTAAATTTCAAATTCGACTTTTCCCATCAATGGATTAAAATGATAAAATAATGGACTAAAATTCTGTGTAAACCTCTCACATTTTTATTAGACAGACTTACTTGTCTGTCTAGGACCATCTTACTTCAACCTTTGTTATTGCTTTTGTAGATAAATATATAATTGTATATTCTCTTTTCTAAGTGTTGTCCAATTCAAATCCTTTCTGTTTTATTATTGAATTAGGAAATAGGTGAGTTTTTAAAGTAAGTGTAAATAAATTTAATACTTTTACATAAATATGTTGAATTATCCTCCAATTTTAAGTGTAACATGTCTACTTTTTCATCAGTAAGCATAATTTTAATGTGTAGATGTTTTCATTTTATTTATTTACAGCACCAGATATTGTCTATTTCTAGCTTTTTATTTCAAATAGGTTTGTGATCTTACCAGATCATGTTCTCCACTATTTAATATATTTATAAGTTGTTCACTGGGTTTTTATTTCTTAAACTGCTGCATCATTATAATCAATTTCACTTATTTATGGCACAAAATTCTTTTACCAACCAATTAGTTCACTCAATCAGAATTTTGTTGATGTTTTCTCATTTTCACTCATGAAAAATGTATAGGCATGTAGCTTTTTATTCAATAATTTTGTTTCTGATACCAGGCTGATGTTCGACTCATAAAATGCCTTTGAAGTTTTTGTCTTGGTTCTGTATTCTAAATGGGTTCAGGAGGAACTGTTTTCCTTTCTTTAAGTGTTTGATAGAATTTAACAATGAAACTCCCTGGCCCGGTTTTTCTTACTTATAAAAACTACATAACATTTCATAAAAATAACTTTAAACAGCATACTATTGTTGAGCTTTCTTACTTCTTCTTTGGTAGGTTTCAGTACTTTGTGTTTTCACTATGTTTCACTATGTTCTTCAGTGTTTTTTAATACCATTGAATATCGTAGAAACTCTGACCATTAAAGACAACTTTTCATTTCTTATAATGCTAATTAATGTCTCCTCTCTCTTTCTTCCTAATTTTATTTATCTTTAAAAAACAGGTAAGAAAATTTTGTGAGAATTTTTGGATTTTTAGTATGATTGATTAACATTTTAAATTTCTATGTTTATTTTAGGATTCATTCTTTCTGTCTTCTTTAAAAAGAAAATTACTGTCTTAATTTTTAGATCATTTTATTTTTAGATCATTCTTCTATTTGTTTATTGATATAATTTTCTTAATATTTGTCTTGAATTTCACAGATTTTAATTTATCTTTGGTTTCATTGTTCATAATATCTCTTGATGTTTATTAAGATTTCTTTTTAAAAATAGTTTATGGTTTATATTAGGTAATTCAAATGATAAAGATACAGGAATATTTATGAAATATATTTCTGGGGGCTGGGAAGGTGGCTCAGTGGTAGAGCGCTTGCCTTGCATGCATGAGGCCCTGGGTTCGATTCCTCAGCACCACATAAGCAAAAAGCAAAAAGCCGGAAGTGGTTCTGTGGTTCAAGTGGTAGAGCACTAGCCTTGAGCTGAAGAGCTGAGGGACAGCACCCAGGCCCAGAGTTCAGGCCCCATGAATGGACCCCCCCCAAAAAATATATATATATATAAAATATATATATTTCTGGTTATCTAAGCATTTGAAGGATCTTCCTTCAATACATTATTATGCTAAAAGTTCTAGCTTTATTCCATTTTTGTGTAAAACAAGTTTTAATTCTTTATATTTTGTAAAGTACATTAAAAACATTCAATTTTGTCTGTGTTGATGAATGCTCTATTTGAGCAAAATCTACTGTCAAAAAGAATATTCTGTTAAGTGTTGACTCTATCATTTTGATTGAGAGTGTGTTAAGGTCAACCAAAGTTGTACTGATTTTCTGCCTCTGTGATCTATCAATTAATGAAAGGGGTTTAAGGCCTTCAACTCTAATAATGGATCTGTCTATTACACTTTTCTGTTTTTGCTCATCTTCAGATTATACTTTTCCGTTGATGTATTTTGAGATTATTTTGTCTTTGTTTCTGTAATGTTTCTATAGTATTATGAAGTCTCTTTGAAGCTTCCATCCTTTTATCATAGAATAATGCTTCTCTGTTTTCAAAAATGTTGCCTTTTCTAAAATAGCTTTGACATTATTGAACTTATACTTAAACTATAACCTTTATAAATTTGTGAAATGATATCAAATCTAAGATAAACATGTTTTCTGGTTTTATGCAAATAAATTTCTATCCCTATGGAACTCCTTCTTTGCCAAATATACAAATAAAATAATAAGAAGCAAAACTACTTATCATAAAACTATGCGATTCTACATTCTAGATGATACTTTGACACCTCTGACTTATGTCAATTGAAGGATTTCATGTGTCCTGGTTTATATCTACTTAAGTAGTAGAGGAATCTTTTTCAATAAAGTCAGTTTTCTTTCCCCACAAAGCATGTGAAATAAAAAACATTTTTCTCAAGTTCTAATTTTATGAAAATCACAGTGTATCTTTCTTGAGAGATATCTATCATTACTAATCTGTATTTTATTTTATCTTGAACTGTAATTTTAATTATAATTTATTTTCCATTTATTTTCTGTAGTTCTAAGGGTTTTATCTTTGCCATGAGTGTACACACAACTTAGTAGCATCTGTTTCCAGAGGTCAATTCAAAAATTGCAAGATTATCTTTGATTCTCAGTTGATTCACTGCAGATATGTATTTTATCCAACAATTTGCATCATGCACAATGGGACAGCCAACAAGCTAATTAGTCAAAGCAACATAGATATTGCTTGTCATGAATTATACCATATTACCTTGCTTTGAATTCCTCTACCTTTAATGGATCAAATTTTGGATATTTCATTCCATTTTGGTTACTAGATTTCCTCTCATATAATGGAGATCCTGATAGTTTTAATTTTGAACTGTTTTTTGGATTATCTACACATGTGAGTGTATCTTGCCTTAGGTAAGTATAGGTATGTATACAAATATATGTATATAAATCATGTCCAAATATTACTTGAATGCATTCAAATACTCTGTGTTATGTGTGGGTATTTCTGTTTATATTCATGCATATACGTATATATGTGCACATTTAATCCTTTACAATGAATGCCATATAATAAACACTAATTAAATCTTACAGTAAGCTAAAACATGTATAAAAAGGGATTTTGTTGCATTTAATTGTTTCCTGTAGGTAAAATGTTATTGTCCCTGTACACATAGGTTATTAAATAATAGATATTAGGTAAAGTTAAAGATGTGTATGGTATTAGAAAATATTGATTGCAAGAATAAAATTATATTATAAACAAATAATTAAAGAGAAAATGAGAAAAGGCACATATTATACTTGATACAGTGCATTCAAGATACCCATTTTTCAGATTCATAGTTTCTCAAATTTAGACCCTCATTAGCCTGGAGGGAGTGGCCATAGATAGCTTGAAGGGTACCATCTGCGAGAACTGAAATGATAACTCGTAAGTATGGGATGAATTTGTTCTTGCAATTGCATCATGTTTATTTTTAATGATGCTCATCCTACCTGCAAGACATACTGGAAAGATCTGGACAGAGACCAAGGACACAACCGCAGGTTGTGTGGCAAACAGTTAAAAGGAATAGCATAAAGAGTAAACAAAGTGCCTGCAGCCAGTGGCTCTTGCCTGTAAACCTAGCTACTCAGGAAGCTGAGATCTGAGGATCGCGGCTCAAAGCCAGCACTGGTAACAAGGTCTGTGGGACTCATCTCTAATAAACCGCCGGAAAACCAGAAGTGGTGCTATAGCTCGAGTGGTAAAGCTTTAGCCTTGAGCTGAAGAGCTGAGGGACACAAGTACCTAGGCCCCGAGTTCAAGCGCAAGGACTGAAAAAATAAATACATAAATAAAACAGACAAAGGACAAAGTTGTGTACTCACCCAAATATGCTTTGAATACTCACATATTTTATGCTGTTCCCTTGTACTAGTGAATTCACATCAATTCAGTCCATTTCCTCTACTTGCAGACACTCTCCACGGATTAAAAACTGTTAAATTCACAGCAAGTGTCCCAACACACACTAACAATGATTTGAGGCACTAACTCCATACTTAAATAAATAGGAGTACTAATATGAACACAGAAAATTGAATGAAAAGTATTATTCATATTTATTTAATTTTTTAAAGTTAAAACCAGGCATTTCTATGGAGTGAAGAATATATTTTTACGGTTAGCCATTAGATTTTTAATGTGTTTATAATGGTACAGCTATTAAATTTAGACTCTAAGCATGATACAGGTATGTGACATTGATACAATTTTATATGATGGTTATTTATATATATCTTGAGTGTGAAAGATTACTACACAAATGAATTAAGGTACGTTTTTATTGTGAAAATACTGTACAGAGGGGTTGCAATTACATGGGCAAGGTAATGAGTACATTTCTTATCAAGCATTGTAGCCTCCTCCTTTGTTCCCCTTCCCATCCCTTCCTATCTCCCACCCTCCACCTCCTTCCCCTGACCCCTCCCCCAATAAAAGTTGTAAAGTTCATTTTTCGACATAAGGTCTTGTACATCTCATTGTTGCAATGGGTCTACCTGTATCCCTATTTAAACAATTTGTTTTTTCCCTTCCCCTCCACAAAATATACCAACATCAAGTACAGTGAAAATAGGGGTTATACCGTGGGACATACAAAGCAACAAAACAATCATCTTATAAATATGTTAGAAACAATCGCAAGAAGTAAAAAAACACATTTGATTCCTTATCTTGGGGTTCATTTTGCCTAACATCAACTTATCTGACCATTTCTGCTTGTCTCAGATATATACTAGTTATTGCAAATAAGGGAAACCATAGGACCTATGTTTCTTTGGTTCTGGCTTACTTCACTTAATATGATTTTTCCAAGTCTTTCCATTTCCCAACAAATGGGGCAATGTCATTCTTTTTGATGGAGGTATAGAATTCCATTGTGTATATATTAAACAGATCTCTTTTTTTCTCTTTTGGAATCAGAGCATTTTGGAGATTTTTTTTAAAGTATCCTGGGCTACCCCAATATCATGATGTGTTTCCCTCATCCTTTTATCTAATAATATTGTAGACTGATGAGAAATAATTATCTAATGTAACTTCTTCACACAGTTATCTAGTCTCACAAAGTGCTATGTGTTCACTCTTAGCTCTTTTTTCGTCAAAAAAATTAGTTGGTCATGGACATTTGAGCTTATCTCTAGGCCTCTATTTTGTTCATTGGTCAGTATCATTTTTATGACAGTACCATGTAGTTTTGAATCTATCTAAATGTAGATGTCTATTTTGAAATCAAATAGTCAAGATTTTCTTTCTTGTTGTTGTAATAAAGATAGATTTTGCTATTTGGAATCCTCTAGTTCTATGCAAAGTTTTGTTTTGTTTAT
Source organism: Dipodomys merriami (assembly GCF_024711535.1). Lineage (NCBI taxonomy): Eukaryota > Metazoa > Chordata > Mammalia > Rodentia > Heteromyidae > Dipodomys > Dipodomys merriami. The sequence continues at coordinate 9,123,035 of NW_027203826.1, forward strand.
TCTGTGATGACTGTCATTGGTATTTTGATAAGGTATTCATTAATCTGTAGATCACTTTCAATAGTTTGGACAGCTTAACACTATTAATGCCTGTTCATGATTATAAATAGCTTTACAATATATTACAGATATTTAATTGCTAAGAATGGTCACATTTAAAATGAGACACATTTGTCCAACTACTTAAATATAAGACTTAAACATAAATAGATCATTTTAGCAATTCAGGTGCTATTGTGTTTTATATTAATTTTAAAATTAATTTATTTCATTTTTACTACATCTGTGAAGATTGCCATTGCAGTTTGGATCAAGATTTCTTCTGCTTGCAAATTATTTTCAGTACTATAGTCAATTTAATGGTATTAGTTCTGACAACTAGTGAACATGCTGGTCTTTCCATTTTCTGATATCTTTTTCAATTTCCCTCTTCTGAGTTACATAATTTACATTGTAGAGTGATTTTACCTTCTCAATTTTATTTACTCCTATGGATTTTATTTCAGAGTTGATGATGCGAATCTGATTGATTTTCTTCATCCATTTCTCAGCAACTTCTTTTTGGGTGTATAGAATTATCACTGGATTTTGCATGAGGATTTTCTATTCTAATACTATTCTGAATTTGTTTACAAATCAAAGAGTCTTCTAATATCATTTTTAGAGTCTTCAATATATGTGATACATGAAAATAATCATAATTTGACTTCTTATAGTTATTTCCTTTTATTTCTTCTTGAGGTCTTATTGAATAAGAGTGAGGAGAAAAAGTATTCTTGTCTTATTCATGAGTTTATATAAGTGCCCTCCCATTAATGTGGGCTTTCCTTTGCCATGTAAGGTCTAGTATCATAAGCTCACTTTCTTCACATCATCTGTCAGAAAAATGTGTTGAAATATGTCAAAGATATTTGGGGCATCTATTTAAATATCATGCTATTCCTTTTTTATTCTATTTATGTAACTTATTTCATACATTCCATAGGTTGCACCATTATTACTTTGATAAAAGCAAGCCACAAGATCAGCATTAAAGTAATAACAGCTTAAACAACAATAACAGCAAAAATAGAAAACAGAATCACTCCAAAATTAAACTCAACAACAGAAATGCAACCAAATAATATATCATGTTATAAATTTTCTCTGTGACTTAATAGGAAAATATAACTTCTATTTTTAACAAAATTAAATAAGTTGAGACCACATTGTTGTATGGAAAAACATTAAGATTTGCATGTCATGTATAGGTTTTGAGTAAAAAATTTTAATGTAACAACCACTTGGATTTCTTAACTGGTTATCTTGGCTGAAAAGACAAAGATAGACAATGATCCAAAATACTTCAACCCAAATAAGAAAAAAATAAAATTATATTAACTGCAAAAAAGTGTATTCACCAAACAAAAGAGAAAGAAAAGATGATCTCATAAAGTCAAAAAATAGATCATCAGTGGATATCTTATGATATTATAAGATAACAGTAAAATTAATAAAGTACACAGAAAACAATTACATTAAACCTTTCTGTGCTTTCAGTTTCTTATACCATGCCATATCACAATAACAAATCATTCTTTCCTGTCTATCCAGCTTTGAGACAGAAATACTACCAAAGACCTGAGCCTTGTCCCTGTGCTTTTTCACATAAAGCTAGTACTTGACCACTTGAGTTACAACTCCAGCTCCAGTTGATTGGAGATCAGAAACTCACTGACCTTCCTGCCCAGGCTGGCTTGAACTGCATTCCTCAGATCTCAGCCTCCTGTGTAAGTAGGATTATAGGCATAAGCCCCTGGCACCCAGGCAGATGACTTTTTAAGAAAATATGATTGTAAATTATGAATGTATAGATATTTGATTCTAAGTAAGCAAATACAGCTGGCTATCACAGAGCCAGATTTTGTTTCTTTTTTTAAATGACTATTTAAAATTAAATGGACTTTAAAAAAGAGTTGTATTTTAACATAGGTTTTTCATATTAAGGCTTTTTTATTTTATTTTTTATTTTTTATTGTGAAAATACTGTATAGAGGGGTTACAATTACATGGGCAAGATAATGAGTACATTTCTTATCAAGCATTGTAGCCTCCTCTTTGTTTCCCCTTCCCATCCTCCCCCTGCCCCCCCCACCCAATCCTCCCTGCTACCCCCCTCGCGCCCCCCCTCCCCTCACCAAAGTTGTAAAGTTCATTTTTCGACATAACGACTTGAACATCTCATTGTTGCAATGGGTCCACCTGTATCCCTATTTAAACGATTTGTTTTTCCCCTTCCCCTCCACAAATTATACCGACATCAAATATATTATGGCTTTTAAAAATATAACAATTGTATCTCATTGCTCATATATTCTTCTCTTTGCATGCTATTTATATTTTTAAGACTACTGAAGGAAGCATGCAATTGTTTAAAGGACATTCACTACAAAAAGGAAATAATCCTAGGCTGCTGATAGATTTTTTTTATTGTGAAATTACCGTACAGAGGTGTTACAATTACATGACCGAGGTTACAATTACATTATCAAGCATTATTGCCTCCTCCTTTGTTTCCCCTTACCATCTGTTTTTAAGTTTGTTTCCCTGCTTCTTTTCTTATTTAGCCAGTTGTGAATTTAGTTGGTCCATAAACTCAGAAGCCTATTCCAAAACTTGTTTAAATATAGAAACTTTTGAGCTGGGCACCAGTAGCTGACCCCTATTAATCCTAGCTACTCAGGAGGCTGAGATCTATGGATCCCAATTCAAAGCCAGCCTGGGCAAGAAACCTCAAGAGACGCTTATTTCCAATAAACCACCAGAAAACTGGAAATGATGCTGTGGCTCAAGTGGTAGAGCATTTGCCTTGAGCTGAAGAACTGAGGGACAGAGTTCAAGAAGCCCACGGCAGAAAAAATAAAATAAAATTTTAAAAAATAGAATGTTTTTTCCAAATTCAAACCACATTCCTTTGATTTCCACAGTTAAAATATTTATGTAGTGTCTAGTTCCATACTTAGCCTTGTTTGGCTGTTGATTCCAAATATCAAAAGATCTTGAATGTTGAAATTCACAGTATTGGAAGAATTGTGCTATAATAGAAAACTATCCAGGCCAGCTACTAAATTTATTTATGTCTTCTTCCATTCATAATAACAGATTCCTTGCAATGGATTTCTGGAATGCTTCATTAAAATTAAATTTAAGAAGACATTATGTGAAATTAAAAGTGATAGACAAAATGCCGGATGCCGTGGCTCAAGCCTGTAATCCTAGCTACTCAGGAGGCCTGAGATCTGAGGAACACGGTTCAAAGCCAGCCGTGGCAGGAAAGTCTGTAAGACTCTTATTTCCAATAAACCACTAGAAAACTGGAAGTGGCCCTGTGGCTCAGGTGGTAGAGCCGTCGCCTGAGCGGAAGAGCACAGGGACAGCTCCCAAGCCCAGAGTTCAAGCCCCACGACTGACAAAAAAAAAAAAAGAAAAGAAAGAAAAAGTGACTATATATTACTTATATCATAATAACCAAAGTAGGTACTATAAACAAATACTAAAGAAAATGTATTTTACCATTTGCTATGCATTCTAAAATAAATTTACTTGTAATTTTTCTCAAATGTTGCTACAATGAGATGAAATTACATTTGTAATCACTTAAATACACATGAATACTTATGTTTACTTTGATATTTTGTGCACTTATTTTGTGATCCAAGTTTTTATAAGAATTTAAATTTATTTTCTCTTTCCAGTGGAATATATGGACTTTTGCCAGTTAAAGTTGCTACAGTATAAATTCTGTGGATAAACTTGACTCATAAACAACTTGCTTTGTTGCTTGGCAAGCTACATGTGCATATATAGAGCAGAAGCAATTTCAGATACAAACACAATATGTAGCCTTGTTCTGGATTCTCAAAACATCAATTAAGCATTTTGTTCCATCTCTTACAATTAGGTAGGATACTGGAGAATCATCTTAAGAAGAAAATGCAGAACTTAATTTCTCCAGCTTTTTAAAGCAGTTGGTACCTCTGATGATATAATTTCCATTTTTAAACAATTTTCATTTGCTGCATTGAGCAAATGTCAGCCTATCCTACTGTTTTTGAAATATATCATAACCATTTTTGATTTTTGTAATACTATTTTGATTAAGAACTCAGAAATAACTGTTTTTGACTATATGAACCTCAATGTTTATTTTCTGACCTCTTTCTGATCATATCAAATTTATCTTTCCTAAACTCTAGTCTACCATTATTCTACTTTGTTCTATGAAAGCAACATTTTTATCTTCAAAACCTGAGTGAGAGTACAAAGCATTGATCTTTCTATGTCCTGCTTACTTCTCTTTGCATAATAGCCTCCAGTTCTATCCATATCCTACAAAGAAAAAAATAATCACTTTTAATGGCTGAAAAACATCTGTTGTACACACCACATTTCTTGTCCATTCATTATCAATACACACTTGATGTAGGCAAGCTAGTTCAGGTATAAACCTCGGTACAACATTAATTTCCAATAAACTTCCAAAAAGCCAAAAGTGGACAGCGATTACATTGGTTGAGTTTTAGTCTTGAGCAAAAGAAGCTCAGATCCTGAGTTCAAGCTTCAAGAATGGCACGATAACTAACTAACTAACCAACTAACTAAATAAATAAATAATAAAAGATGATATGCTACTTGTTACTCAAGTGGATCTAAGACTGTCTGGCAGAAAATTCTGAGAAAGTGTATTGCTAATTTGCCAGCAAAAAGATGTGACTCAAGCAGTACAGTGCCAGATGTGAACATAAATTCAGGTCAAGAGGAAGAGGCTGTGAATTGAGTTTAAGCTCCAGTAAGACTCTCTCTCTCTCCCCCTCCTTTTCTCTCTCCTTCCCTCTCTCCTTCTCTCCTCTCTCCCTCTTTCCCTCTCCTTCTCTCCCCCTCTCCATCTCTCTCCCTTTCTCTCCCTCTCTCTCCCTTTCTCTCCTTCTCTCCCCCTCTCCATCTCTCTCCCTTTCTCTCTCTCTCCCTCTCTCCCTCTCTCCTCTCCCTCTCTCCCTTTCTGTCTGTCTCTCTCTCCATCTCTCTCCCTCTCTCTCTCTCCTTCTCTCTCTCCCCCTCTCTCTGTCTCTCTATCTCACACACATACATATGCACACAAATATGTTGGATTTTAAAAGAAATGGATATCATTCTTACATTTTAGTAAGAAAATGACACCGCTTATGCCTTAATGCTAATGAAATAAATCAATAGCTATTTAATAAAGAGTAGTTAGGATCAATTAAAGTTTAATAATTAGAAGCTATGAAAGTATTTTTCTGTATGTGTTGTACTCAGGTTTGATTTCATATGCTTGATAAGCAGGGACTCCATCATATCCCCCAATCTTTTTTTAACTTGTAATATTTTGGATAGGGTCTCATATTTTTGCCTAGGACTAGCTTCCTAGACTGGAATACTCCTCCATAGCTCTTCCCACTTAGCTGGGAGTAGTCATGCACCACCATGGCTTGTTCAATGTAATCGTATCTTATTATATTTTTCTGAGGTAGCCTCAACCTGCAGTCCTCTTAATCTTCACTTTCCAACTTGCTGGAATTGTATTGTGTACCACCACACTTGGCCTAGAATGTTCTAAACCATTTAAGAGTAATTGCTTTTCAGGTCAACAGAGGAAATGGGAGTGGAACTGGGAGGGCATGTGCATACATTTGCAGTTGTTTATGTGTGTTATGAACAAGTAGAGATAGCAAATATAAGTGTGAGATAAGAAATCACAATAAGTCACAATTAATATTAGTCAGGCCTGGAGAAGAATGAAAAGTATGTTTTATCTTGGAAAATTGCAAAACAACTTACAGCAGACATTTTATTATTTCACAGGAAGACTGAATTTGGTTTCAGACATATGTCTGACCCTGCCATTGAAAAAGAAAATTGATGCACAATCAGAAGAAAATTGTGACCTACACATGCAGACTGAGATAGCAAGATGTGGCCGAGGAATGAATGTGGAATCTCAAGACAGCCAAGAGCAATATTAATTAAAATTAAAAGTAGTTGAAAAAGAATTTCATAAATGTTCAAAGAATTTCTTCCCTTGTGATTGATTTGTAGAGGCCCTGATTGAATCCCATGATGTGTTGACTTATTTACTACCTACACTACATTTTAGCAACATTTCAAAGCTCTTTTGAGTAAGTTCCCTGCAAATATTTCCAGAATAAAATTAGAGCCTGTATACTTCAACTTAGAAGCTAGAGAAGTACTATGTGTTTAGCTTAAATAAACACATAAGATGTTGATACTGGGTGGATTCTTGAATTATTTCTATATATGCTACATTAATATTCTGCACACTACATTTATGCCTAGGCTAATTTTAGAGAACTATTTTATAACATGAAGCACTTGCCTAGTTTTCTTTTATTTTTATTATCTTAAAGGGTGTTAGAATTTCACCAATTATCTTTCTGTAATCTGTCAAAGAGATATTAGGAATTCATTTCTCATTTCATGAGTTATTAATAATATTTCATTAATTTAATTATTTAATATCAACTAATTTCATTTATTTTTTAAAATTGAGATTAGTTCTTGCTAGATAGTCACTGATTTAGAATACTGGCTTTAGAATTTGCCTTTTAGCCAAGATCCTCCTGGCTTAGCTTCTTAGGTACTAGGATTTTAAGCATGCACCACCATTAACTTATTATTGTTACTTTAGTTTTTTGGACTGTGCTAGATATTGAACTCAACTCATGCTTAGGGGGCTGGCACTTAACAAAATAAGCCAGCACATTTTTTGTGCTAATTAATATTTCAGTAAAGACTCTGTCTATGATCAGGCCACCGTGGAATTCAATTCTCCTTTCTGTATGACTGGAAGCGACAAACATAACCACTCTGCCCAGCCATTGTCCATTTCCTGATCTAGGATAACAGCATGAGCCCTAGTGTCCAGCCATTCAATGAAGTTAAAACTCACAAACTTTTATGCACAGGCTGGTTTCCAACTGTGATCCTTCTTTTTCCTCCTACCAAGAAGCTAGGGCTACAGACATTGTGGTATTTTTATATCAAATTTATATTTATGGTAACTTCATTTCCATAATGTAAATAAAATAATGTTATGCATGAATTCCTGTAATTTATATTTTATAGTTTTAAGAATAAATTAAATATCAGGATATGAATCTGATAATAAAAGAAAAAGATGAATAAAATGAGAGAATAGAGCTTAATAAGAAAATATATTGTCAAAATAATTGCAACATTTTTGTGAGCAAATGATTTGTGTAAAATGTGATGAAGGCAGAGAAATGGGATTTCAGTCTAATTTTATCTCATTGCAATGAATTAGAATTTTAAACTATCCAATTACCTATCTTTATTTGTTTAGTTCTTTATTTTGTTTAATCATTCAGTGTGCAATCTATTGAGTTTTATAATGATTTGCCCCTATATATTATATGAATAAAGCAATAACATGCATGTGAGACACAATTTTAGGATTAAAGTAAGGATGGATTCTCTGACCTTGTAATAAAATCTGTAGAAAAATTTTCTTACAGATATGAGAAAGTTAGAAAGTAAGTTTTTTTAAAAAAAATATGAGTTTCTGTGTATCTAACTCAAAGAGCTTCAGGAGAAAGAAAAATGAAGACAAAAATACATTTAAAATATAATCGCACACACAGTGATCTAATTAGATAATTAGAGGTAGAATCACATCTACCCATTTATGGCTTGTACTAAAGTGTTTACATTGATCTTCCAAGCTCCAATAAAAACAGTGAGGTCAGAAACTTAGCAAAACATACAATTTCCTTGAGTTCAGTCTTTAGGAGTGGCCCTCTGGTCCCTGTGCTCCCAGTCCAACAAGGCTTGGGCCCTCTCAGCAACTCATTCAAGTGTTATCAGAACTCAGTTCCCTCAGTCCTGCAACATGTCAGCTCCACAGGACTTCACCCTTTGGTTTCTTTCTCAAAGTTAGAGGGGAAATATCACTATAGTTTCGACCTCTTCTTTCATATAATTACATTTTCTTGGTCTTAACTGATTACAAATCTTAATTACATCCTCAAAGTTCCTATGGTATTGCAATATTCTTTTTGGTTAGCATCAAGTCACCCAGTTTCCTAAATTTAAGAATAGCCATCTAAATGGAAAAATGTGAAGATAGGTAAAAAATTATAAATAAGCTATTTAAATCTACCCACAGGAAGATTCTAATGTGACTCCTTTGGACAAGGAACTTACATTTTAACAAAATAAATACCAGGAAGAAGGAACATGCATTCTCACTGGAGGATACGCTTGAGGGAAAGCCAATTACAGTCATAATATTCAGTGTCCATGTGTGAAAATGGAACCAAATATCTTGAGGTTTAGGTGGGGTTAGGACAGCTAGGGGAGAAAGATGAGCAAGTGATATTAATCAAGATTCATTGTACAAAGTATAATAATAATAAATATAATAATTATTAAGTGTAATAATAATATAACTAATAATAAGCAAACGAGAGGGGAAATACTGTTTCCACAGGTGAACATAAACAATTTATTATTTATTATTTTCCTGTGCAACATTGAGGATATAATTATATTAAAGGAAAAGAAGCATTTGTTTTAACTGGGCATCTTTCAAATTTTCAAGTAATTGCATACACTAGATGGTCCAATTATAAACATTACATTTACAAAGGTATTCAGAAAATTCAGTCTGAGATATCAGAGTCTCTTTCTAGTCAGCCAGAATTACAAAGGATTTGCTAACTTTCTGTACTTCATAAGGAAAGTTATATATATATATATATATATCAGCTTTTGAGGAAGGTTGGTTGAATTCTACTGTGTCATGTGCTATTCTTCCCTATTTAAGGATGTGAGAGCAGAGTAGCCTACTGTATTCTATGTACTCACTTATAGTGCCTGTAGTTTTATTGTAGTGAGGCCTAGTTTTTCTTAATGAGCTATCCATTTACATTAAAAGTTTTAGCACTATGATATTAAGCGAAATGAACTCCAAGATAGGGACACAAATATCTTTTTTCTTTCTTGCTATTGTTTCTAATGTATTTATAATGTACCATCCATGTGATTTTTTGTTTCTTTGGATGCTCCTCCCCCATGGTATAATCCCTATTTTTGGTGCCCTGTATGTTGTATATATACTTCTCTAATTCAGGGAGGGGAAGGGAAAAAACAAAATGCTTAAATAATGATACCCATTGTGACAATGAGATTTACAAAACACTGTGTTGAAAACGAACTTTACAACTTCGGTGGGGGGAGGTAGCAGTAGTTGTGGAAGTGGGAGGGAAGGGATGGTAGGGGGAAAACAAAGGAGGAGGAAACAATGCTCAATAGGAAATGTACTCATTACCTTGCTCATGTAACTGTAACCCCTCTGTACAGCATTTTTACAATAAATAAATGTACCAAAAAACAAAACAAAAACAAAAACAAAATTTAGCACTTTATATTGAAGAGCTGAGATTTGGTTAAATAATTTAAATTTATCAATGCCCCAAATTTCCCAATTTTAATATTCCTGATTAACTGGACTAGATTTCATAATTTAGTAAACAAATAAAAAATATTAGCTTTCTCCTTGGAAGATTATGCTATTTCATATCATGAAGACTTGCGGAAGAAAGAATTATATTGGCTTTTACAGCAAATTGCTTTCTCCTTTGCTCTGTCTCTCTATAGACTTTTTAATCTACTTTAATGTATCTACACACCAACTTAGTACTTTACCAATTAACTGTTCATTACCTAATTATCTCCCCTAGCTGAATACTTTACTTCTTTAAAATAATTTCTCCCTTGTCATTACTTCAGTAGTGTTATTTTTATCCTTTATTAAAGCAATTTCTATTGGTCTCAATAGTGCTCAAATCATTTATGCGGCCAATTTACAGATTGTTTTGCTATATTGAAATTGAAATGCTGTATTTTTCCTGACATCTCAGAATTGTCAGACTAACAGAATTTTTTTTAATCTAGTAAAGTGTCTTTTCAGAGCAGATTTATAAAAATTCCCATCATAGTAAATAGATGATAAAACATTTCATTGTTTCTCACAAATGATTCATGAAGTGAACAGATTTAACAAGGAAGATGATTCTGAGCAGATTTTGGATAAATGTATTCCCATTATAAATAGTTTTATTTAAAAAATCTATAATTTAATAACCAGAGTGGAGTAAGAGGTACTGAATTAGCCTTCCCTCTATGAAGAAATATGAGAGAAAACCAATCCTCGAGCAACAAGGCATAGACCACAGAAAGTATCATCAAAGATATCCAGCTCCATGTCTGTAGATAATTTCCCAATCAATCCAAATCTCAAAGCTAGAGTCCGGAATTGGCTTAAATTTCTACAAAGCTGGTGTGTAAAGTGTAAGCATGGGGAGAAGTTTAAATATTTGGCATTTGCAAAGCGAAACCTCACGGAGGTTAAAGCTAGATAGTCTGGAGATCCAGGACACGGCAATCCTCAGCTATTGTACAAGCATTGGAAAATGCATACCAATGATGTAACCCTTGGCCACAATGGAACTGTTGAATAAATGCAGGAATAAAAATAATTTAAAAAATGTCGGGGACTTCTAGCCCACCATGAGAGTGGTCTCCTTAACTTCCAATTAAAATGAAAATGTTAAGAAAAGGGTAGGTAAATTCCTGTGACAGATGATATTCAATGTCCCAAATTCACTAAAAATGTTACTGTCACTAACGAAGATGTCAAGATGATTTTGCGTGGAAACAATTCTTTTCTACAAGTGACACTGAGATAGTATATGTTGCTTAATTTTATAATCATCTAGTAACTTTTAGAATAAATAATTATTTTAAGTATTACTATTAATTAGTAAGATAACATCATTATTTTGCAACTGGCTGATGAGAAAAAAAGAAATTGTTCACATTTTAAACTATCTCAATTCAGTGTTCTAGTACAATTCATAAACAAATGGGAAATTAATGGCTTACATTTTATTAAAATGCTTTCATCTTTCCCAGTGTTATTGATGACATGTAGCTTTAAGAAATGTAATGTTGGAGTGATCACAATAAATTAAATGCAAAGCTAATGAATGGCTGAAGGCATGAATGTTATAATAGCAAATCTTTCACATCGAGGTTACTTCTGCTTAAAAGCAATTCTAACAACTGGTTCTATCATACATTTATTAGTTTAACAAAAGTTCTTATGAGTTTTTTATAATTATGTGAAGTGAGATTTTAATATAATTACCTCACACACACACACACACACACACACACACACAAAACTTCCTGTCAAAGATTTCACAATCAGTAAGATGAATACTTTTGAAGACAAATCATAATAAATAATTATAATAAATTCTATAGTAGAGTTGGAGAGTACTCCCAAAGGACTGTTGACATCCTAAAATCAAAGGATTTATAGAATCAAATGATTTATAAAACTCAAATGATAAGATATTGCTTAAGTTTTCGCTTAAGATATTGCAGAGTTGTGAGAATCATGTACTTATCTATAAAGTAATTTATAATTACTACACTAAATGTTTGCATATCTGAAAATTATTAAAATAAATTACCTCTCTGAATGTACTAAGGAAAAGTCACAAGATATTAGCTACCATGAAAGTATAAAATATCCTTATGTATTCTATATGATGGATCAATATGCTTCTTAAAATGCCTATATTTGTTATCACTATAAAATACTTATCATGAGCAACTTACAAAGTTGAAATTTTTATTTTGGCTCACATGTTTGAAGATCTGAATCTATGATCCATTGTCCTGTGCTAATGCCAGATCTTGTGGCAAGCAGCATGCTCTGTAGCAAAGCCTCTTACTTCATATTTCCTTAATGGGAAAAAGAGGAGAGGTGGAACAATGCTCTTCCTATTATACCTTCAAGGTCACACCTACAATTCATTGAAATCCTCTATCAGGTTTCACATGTTAACATTTCCAACATCTCCACATCTGAACATCTCCTAATAGTCTCACACTGAGGAACAAAGTCTTCAACACAAGCTTCTTTAAAAACCATTCCAAATTCAAACCATAGCATGGCCAGATAAAATATGCTTTGGCTCAGCAGGCCATCAGACTACTATTCATTTTTGCTCTTGAGTAAATGTAATGATAGTTGAACTAATTAAGGTCACATGATTTGTTCCAAGAGTTGTAGTTTGCCCACACCAATGTGTGCATACATATAATTAGCACTATGATATATTGAAATAATATTTATTTTAAGAGTAGATGAAAAAAATATGTCTTCTACTGATGAAAATGGACATAGGTCACAGATTTGTTTCATGGTTATATTTTTGCCAGTAATAATAATAATTGGAATAGAACTATACAGACAACCCAACATAGAAAACAAAGTAAAAGCCTTTGTAGAACAGTCTGTCTCAGAGTATGTCCCATTATCATTAATGTTGCTGAATATTAGAGATTATGCTAAAAAACTGACTACATTCAAATTAATTAAAAATATTCTCCTGCAACGTTTAAATGTCTTCATGATAGCAATGATCAAAATAAAATAATTATTTATTATAATGTCTAAGAGAAGCTGGTGCTCCTCAAAATTATTTTACTCCTCAATTCTACTTTGTTAATTCTAGTATATTGAAAAAAAGCAAGACTGAATTGTATGACTTCTTTGGAAAAGTGCTATATCACTTATTTTATTTTATTTATTTTATTTCTATTTTAAATTTTTTTGTCAGTCACGGGTCCTGAACTCTGGGCCTGGGCACTGTCCCTCAGTTCTTCAGTTAAAAGCTAGTGCTCTACACAGCTGAAATCAGGAAAGCAACACCATTCCTAATAGCCCCACTGAAAATAAAATACCTAGGAATTAACATACCCAAACACGTGAAGGATCTCTATGGTGAAAACTTTAAAAACCTGAAAAACGAAATAAAAACAGAACTTAGAAAGTGGAAAAAACCTCCCATGCACCTGGTTTGGAAGAATCAACATCATGAAAATGGCAATTGTTTCCAAGGCTATCTACAAATTTATTGTAATACCTACCAATTCTCCAACCTCATTCTTCAAGGAAATAGAAGAGGCAATCCAAAAATTCATATGGAACAATAAAACACCCCAAATAGCAAAAACGATCCTTGACAGAAAGAACAGTACTGGAGGAATATAAATACCAAATTTCAAACTCTACTCCAAAGCCATAGTAATCAAAAAAGCTTGGGATTGGCACAAGAAGAGACCTCAGGACCAATGGAATACAATTGAAAACCCAGAAATAAACCCACAGAACTATAGCCATCTAATTTTCTATAAGGGAGCTAAAAAAAAATAGAATGGAAGTAAGACAGACTCTTCAGTAAATGGTGCTGGCAAAATTGGTTAATCACTTGTAGAAAACTAAAGCTAGATCCTTATTTATCACTCTGCACCAGAATCAACTCCAAATGGACCAAAGACCTTGGAGTCAAAGCAGACACCCTGAATACATTACAGGATGGAATAGGAGAAACCCTAGATCTCCTTGACACAGGCTCAAATTTTCTTAATAGAGACCCAGAAACACAACAAATCAAAAAAATGTTGGACAAATGGGATTACATGAAGCTACGGAGTTTCTGCATGGCAAAGGACATCACTAACAAGATCAATAGAAAGCCCACAGACTGCCGGGCGCTGGTGGCTCACGCCTGTAATCCTAGCTACTCAGGAGGCTGAGATCTGAGGATCGCGGTTCAAAGCCAGCCCGGGCAAGAAAGACCGTGAGACTCCTATCTCCAATAAACCACCAGAAAACCGGAAGTGGCGCTGTAGCTCAAGTGGTAGAGCGCTCACCTTGAGCTGAAGAGCTGAGGGACAACGCCCAGGCCCAGAGTTCAAGCCCCACGACCGACAAAAAAAAAAAAAAAAAAAAAGAAAGCCCACAGACTGGGAGAAGGTCTTCACTAGCCATAAAATGGACAAGGGTCTCATATCTCAAATATACCTGGAATTCAAAAAATTAAATTCCCCAACAACAAATCCTCAAAGAAACAACTGAATAATAAATAACTGGGTTAAAGACTTACAGAGAAACTTCTGAAGAGGAAAGAAGCATGGCCAATAGATACATGAAGAAATGCTCAACCTCCCTAGCCATAAAAGAAACGCAAATCAAACAATATTGAGATACCACCTCATCCCAGTTAGAATGGCTATAATCAAGAACTCTAATAACAACAGATGCTGGAGGGGATGTGGACAGAAGGGGATCCTGCTGCATTATTGGTGGGAGTGTAAACTTGTTCAACCACTTTGCAAAGCAGTATGGAGGTTCCTCAAAAGACTCCACATAGAGCTCCCCTATGACTCAGCAATCCCACTTTTGGGCATTTACCCAAATGATCACAAACAAAACCATACTAAAGCTACCAGCACAACTATGTTTATTGCAGCATTATTTACCATAGCTAAGATATGGAACCAACAAAGATGCCCCTCAGTAGATGAATGGATCAAGAAAATGTGGTATATATACCCAATGGAATTCTATGCCTCCATCAGAAAGAATGGCATTGCCCCATTTGTTAGGAAATGGAAAGACTTGGAAAAAATGATACTAAATAAGCCTGGCCCAAAGTAACATAGGTCCCATGGTTTCCCTTATTTGCAATAACTAGTATATGTCTGAGACAAGCAGAAATGGTCAGATAAGTTGATGTTAGGCGAAATGAACCCCAAGGTAAGGATTCAAATGTTTTTTTTCTTTCTTGTGATTGTTTCTAACATAAGATGATTTCTTTGTTGTTTTGTATGTCCTTCCCCCACAGTATAACCCGTTTTCCCTGTATTTGATGTTGGTATAATTTGTGGAGGGGAAGGGAAAAAACAAATTGTTTAAATAGGGATACAGATGGACCCATTGCCACAATGAGATGTACAAGATGTTATGTCAAAAATCGACATAACATCTTAAACTTTACCTCATACCTTTAAAATACTCTAAACTGTATTCAGGAAAATATCCTTGAAATGTATTTTTAAAACAATATTAAGTTATCTATTAACTATAGAAAATCATTTGTTTATAGCTGCTTACAACTATCAATTTTCTGAGGGTGACTGTAAACACATAATCATTATGATTAAACCTTATATATGTAAATCTAAAGAAGATTAGAATAAGAGAATCAAGGCATCTAAAGTATATAATTTAGTCCTTACTTGCATGCTGGGAGTCAAATATTGACTCTGTCTCTGACTGTTGTCTTCCTTTTTCCAGGACTCTTCCTTCTAAGATGGTGAAAGTCAGTCTCATTTTCTTTCTAATAGTCTGTTGACAGTCT
Source organism: Dipodomys merriami (assembly GCF_024711535.1). Taxonomy (NCBI): domain Eukaryota; kingdom Metazoa; phylum Chordata; class Mammalia; order Rodentia; family Heteromyidae; genus Dipodomys; species Dipodomys merriami. The sequence continues at coordinate 9,138,355 of NW_027203826.1, forward strand.
CTTGAGTATTGAAGGGGGTTGTTTTCACATTTCTGTATTGTAAGCTACATTCCAATATGACGAGAAAGGAATCAACTTGCATAATTTTCCAGTCATGAGCACTTAATTTGATAGAAGTTGCAAGACAACTGAAATTTAATGATTTCATATAAAGATGACATTGGTGAAATTGTCTTATTATAACCAAAGAAAGTACCCAAAATCCAGGAAAGAAGAGGTATAATGATAGAGAGGGGCTGGATAAGAATAGCAGTCATGTATGGATAATAGAACTTCATATGTTTTAAAAATTATAAATATTTTTGAAGTAGTAAAGGCATTTAGCACTTTTTTTCTTGATCATAATCAAACTTACAAATCAGTAACGTTGCCAGCTACTGGTCGCTCATGCCTGTAATCTTGGCTACTAAAAATATAAGATCTGAGGATTGCAGATGGAACCCAGGCTGGGGAGAAATGTCTGTGAGACTGTTATCTCCAAACAACTACATAAAAAAAAGCCAGAGGTGAGCTGTGGTTCAAGTGGTAGAGCTCTACACTTGAGCAAAGAAACTCAGGTATAGATGCCAGACTCTGAATAAAAGGCCCAGGAATGGCAATATATATACATACATATATATGTATAAATACATATATATATATATTATTTCTACTAGTAATAACCATTGAGGACACAAGTAATTTATCAGAAAAATCCAAGATATTTACATATGAAGAGAAACATACAAAGATATTCAGAATTACTTATACAAGGCTATTAGAATTATTTATACAAGGATATTCGGGGTTATCTACTGAAACAATTCTTAAATAAGATGCTATAATACTGTAAAATATTAATGATTCTCCCAAAAATCCATAAGAACTTCTGCCATATAACATTTATTTTAGATTTTTGCAGTTGACAAATTTATTTCAAAATTAATAAGAAGAGTAAGTGTTTATAATACATGTATATTCTGAAAGATGAGTGAAAATGGAAAGGAAATGTTGCCAATAATGTAGTGAACTAACACCACCATATTAATTGATTCTTATAACCAGCACAAAAAGTTGAATAGCACATATTAGAGAAAAAAAAGTGTCAATATATGTATGAATAGTTCTTAAATTTATATCGTTGTTGCCAATGTTGGGCCTTGAACTCAGAACTTTGAATTTGTTCAGCTGGTGTTCTGCCTTTTAACCCACTATTCCAATCCAGCTTTTCTCTCTTTCTTTCTTTTCTTTTCTTTCTTCATTCCTTCCTTACTTCATTCCTTCCTTTCTTCCTTTCTTTCTTCCTTTCTTTCTTCCTTCCTTCCTTCCTTCTTTCCTTCCTTCCTTCCTTCTTTCCGTCCTACCTTCCTTCCTTCCTTCCTTTCTTTCTTTCTTTTCTTTCTTTCTTTCTTTCTTTCTTTCTTTCTTTCTTTCTTTCTTTCTTTCTTTCTTTCTTTCCTTCCTTCCTTCCTTCCTTCCTTCCTTCCTTCCTTCCTTCCTTCCTTTCTTTCTTTCTTTCTTTCTTTCTTTCTTTCTTTCTTTCTTTCTTTCTTTCTTTCTTTCTTTCTTTCTTTCTTTCTTTCTTTCTTTCTTTCCTGGCTATTTGTGCAGATGAGTCTGTCAGGCTTCTGCCTGGACTAGCTTTTAACTTGATTCCCAGGTCTCAGCCTCCTTAGTAATGAAGATAAAGGCTTGAGCCATTAGAAGCCTGCTTACCATCCTAGGTACCATAAATGTTAGGTGTTCTTTCAAGGTTCAATAAGAGTTAGGAAAAGAGAGATGAAAATAAGACAAAAAGGTTGAAGTTTTTAATTTAGATCCATTCATTTTTTAATGTAAGTTTTGGAGTTCTGCATATTATATAGGGTTATGGAAACTTAATACTGGCAATTTTTGCCTGTGTTCCTTGCCTGTGGTTTAAGTGCAGATTATCAGCAATTCATATTCTATCACAATAGACATACTTCTATGTAGAGTTGGATCATGTATACATTTCAACTTATAAATAAATAACAAACAGTAATTTTTTCACATTAATGTTTAGAAATAGAAGGAAATTTAAGTTTCCTTACCAGAAACCATGTAAGTAGACTACATTTTTTAAAGAGTTAAATATAAAGGTAAATATATTCAGTGTATGTAAAACAAACATGGAACTATATGAGAGGTTAAGAACTAAGGAAAAAAAAATTCTTAAACTTCTAAATTACATCTACATAAAACATGTGTGACTATGATGAACTAAAATTATATTTTTCTGTAAAATGATGTATAGGATTCAAAAATTAGAACTAATAATGATTAGGAAAATGTATTTCTTTTTTTTTTTTTTTGTCGGTCGTGGGGCTTGAACTCTGGGCCTGGGCGCTGTCCCTCAGCTCTTCAGCTCAAGGCAAGCGCTCTACCACTTGAGCTACAGCGCCACGGTTTTTCCTGCCCGGGCTGGCTTTGAACCTCAATCCTCAGATCTCAGCCTCCTGAGTAGCTAGGATTACACGCATGAGCTACCAGCTCCCAGCTAGAGGAAAATGCATTTCTAATTTCTGAAACCCACAGCTAATACATATGGTATCATGAAACTACTGCAATTAGAAAAGGAAGGGCTTATAAACATCCAAAAGATTTCAAGAGAAAATTCAGAAAGTCAGAATACAACTAAAACCAAATTAGAATACAAAATAAACAGAAATATTAATAAGCTAATAGATCAGAAACTTAGACAAAGAGCTATGGTGACTGCCCTCAGGACTGTGTAGTGCAATTGACAAAATGCACTGACAAAAACAGAATGCACCAATAATTGCAACAATGTAATAAAGTATGGTAGAAGAGACATCAACAAAGGCCTCTAGGCCACTGAGATACTAAGCCTGATGTTGAAGATCTGTTTCCCACCAGTTTCTTGGGATAAACTGAGGTGACAATAACAGGAATTCTATATGAAAAACACTGCTACCCACCCTGTGTCCGAATTTAAAAGAAATGTAGCTGCTTTCCATCTCTTAGCCACAATTTTCCTGGTAAAAATTGGAATCTTTATCACATTTAAAAAAAATTCAGGCCATCATGTTAACATTGACTGTCATGATTAACAAATGGTCTAATTTTCATAGTTTATTTTTAAAATTTTTATTGTCAAGGTGATGTACAGAGGAGTTACAGTGACATAAGTAAGGTAGTGATTAAATTTCTTGTCTAACTTGTTACCCCTTCCCTCATTTTTCTCCCTCTTTTCCTCCCTGCCCAATCTTCCCCACCAAGTTTTACAGATCTTTTAAAACATATTGTCTTGTGAATAACGCTGTAGCATAGTTACCCTCTTTGTTCTTTGTATCACTGTTTTGTTGTTCCCCTTCTCTTCCCTAGTTCAGATAAATGTTTATTCAATGCACAAGGTACCAAAATCAAATACAGTGACAACAGGAGATAAATCATAAGGGGAAAAAAACCACAAAGGAAAAGAAATCATATAGTACATTGAGAACAACAACAAAGAAAAACCTCTTGTGTCCATATCTTGGAGTTCACTTCACTTAGCATCATTTTATATGGTCATATGTACATAGCTATTGAGCTATTCTGCTCATTTGCTAAGATTATCCTAGGCATATTCTAGTTATTACAAATAAGGTACATCACAGGACCTATGTTTCTTAGGGTATGAGTTACTTCACTAAATATGATTTTTTTCAGGTCCTTCAATTTCCCTATAAATGGGAATCTCTACCATCTTTTGAAGAACCTCCATACTGCATTCCAGAGTGGTTGGACAAGTTTTCACTCTCACCAACAGTGCAGTAGGGTTCCCTTTTGCCAACATCCCCTCCAACATCTGCTGTTATTAGAAGGGAGGGACAAACTGGGAGAGAGTGAGGGAGAGGATAATATTCTAGAAAAAAAAAAATGTACTTTTTTTCTGACTTAAGTAACTGGAACCCCACTATACATCAACTTTACAATGACAAAAGAAGTGTTGGCAGATAACAGGACTGTGACAGAACAGAGTTCTTGCACTCTTTTGATTAAAAAAAAGCAAATTAGTATAGCTCCAATGGAAAAGATCATGAAAATTCCAGGTATAGGGATGTTACAATTACTATATGATTACCTGACCAATAACTACACACACAGCTGAAAGGAATCCTTATGTCAGACTTCAGTACTCACTCCCATGCTCACTGAAGCACAATCACAACATCAGGAGGAAAAGCCAATTTGACATCATTTAATGAATGAATGAGAAAATGTGAACTTAGGCACAATTGGAATATTATTTAACCATAAAAAGAAATTCTTTCATGGTTGACAGAATAGATATGACTGGAATTCCTTATGGTAAGTGAAACAAACCCAGAAAAAAGATAAGGGCTACATGATCGTATTTGTATGTGGAATTTAAAAAGTTGTCCTGGGGAAAATTAAGAGTAGAATAGTGGTCAGTAAAGAATACAGAGAGCAAGCAAAAAGGAAAAATGGAAAAAATTGACCAATCTGTACAAATTACAGGAATATAAGAATAAGAAGGTCTGATGTGTAATAATACATATAACTGACTATGGATGACCATTAATTCTGGTATGTTTCAAAATTGAAAATAATTTTTGGGAGAGTGAATTTAACCTGATTTAAGCATTATACAATTAATACATCACCAAAATATTATATATAATTTTATGTATGTCAAGATAAGTGATTTTTATACTTTTATGTGTAGGTTAAAATTTTACATGTGAGGAATAAAAGAACAGTTGCTTCCATTTACAGTTTAAATATATTTTCAAAATATTTCACATGAAATGTTTACTATTATACAAAGTTTTAATAGGGATTAGAGAGATAATTTGAATATTTCAGTAACTATTTTCTCACTTTTTCACAAGAAAAAATTTCACTATAATTATTTTTAACAGGTTCACTTTGATAGTCAACAACCTAAAGTCTAATATCAGGGTTCAAATTCAATTTTATCAACTAGCAAAGATTTTAAGATCAAACATGACAGTCTCAACTATAAAACATGGTAACAATAACAATGATCTCACAGGAATGTCAGGAAAGAAAAGTTAATATATAACAAAAGGACTATTTTCTGGGGCATAAAATATACTGTTAAGTGTAAATTGTGACTATTATTATTATTTGATGTACAAATAATGCTAGCTTTAATCTTAATACAGTAACATCATAATATAAGAAAAACAAGAATGAAAATACAGGACTATTTCCCTGGCTTGACAGAAAGAAATGAGAATAAAATAAGAATTTAAAAAAAACTATGTAAATAAATTATGTTTTCACTACACAATTGCTATTCTCCAATATTACATTTGATTGACCTTAATAACAAAAATTTATTTTAAAAATATTCATAGAGCTGGACACTAGTGTCTCACACCTGTAATCCTGCTATTTAGGGACCTCAGAACTGAGGTTCACAGTTTATAGCCAATCCAGGCAGAAAAGTCCATGGGACTCTTATCTCCAATGAATCACAGAAAACCAGAAGTGGTGGTGTGGCCCAAATGTTAGAGTGCTCGCCTTGAACTGAAGAGCTCAGAGAAAGTGTCCAGGCCCAGATTTCAAGCCCCACAACCGACAAAAATAAAATCATAAGTCAGTGCAATATATTCTGCATTTACAACACCACGTTAATGAGGAATGGAAATGAAGAAGAGGTTTCCTCTTTCGTATCACCTATTCTGTTTCAGTATAATAGCATTGATAAATGCCTGATCCAAGAGTGGTTTCTGTCAGTGTGGTCTGTCACTAAAACTGAAAATATGGATCATTTCCCAATTCAAGCACCTTCTGGGAAAAAAATTGAAGCAAAATGTCAGCTTATATTATAGCAAACAAGTGTAAAATATGCATCTTAAACTCAGGAAATGTCTAATTGCCATGCTTCTTTTCTTTTTTTATTAATAAGTTTTTTTATTGTGAAAATACTGTACAGAGGGGTTACAATTACATGAGCAAGGTAATGAGTACATTTCTTATCAAGCATTGTTGCCTCCTCCTTTGTTTCCCCTTACCATCCCTCTTCCCCAACAATTACAGGGGCAAGGTAATGAGTACATTTCTTATCATTGTTGGCAGGAGTGTAAACTTGTTCAAACACTTTGGAAAGTCGTATGGAAGTTCCTCAAAAGACTCCACATGAATCTCCCCTATGACCCAGCAATCCCACTTTTTGGCATTTACCCGAGTGATCACAAACAAGACCATACTAAAGCTCCCAGCACAACTAAATTTCGGTTTTCGACAAAACATCTTGTACATCCCATAGTTGCAATGGGTCTACCTGTTTCCCTGTTTAAACAATTTGGTTTTTCCTTTCCCTTCCCAAAAAATTATACCAACATCAAATACAGTGAAAACAGGGGTTATACAGCGGGGGAGGGACATACAAAGCAGCAAAAAAATTACCTTATAAATATGTTACAAACAATAGCAAGAAAGAAAAACCATTTGAGTCCTTATCTTGGGGTTCATTTTGCCTCACATCAACTTATCTGATCGTGTCTGCTTGTCTCAGACATACTAGTATATGTCTTTTCTTTTTCTTTTTCCCAGACCTGGGCTTGAATTCAGATCCTTGGTACTATCCCTGACCTTGTGTGCTTAAAGCTAGTGTTTCACCGCTTGGGTCACAGCTTCACTTCCGGCGTTTAGTGGTTAACTGGATAAAACAGTCTTAGGTGATGGAGAGATAGTTTCGCAATGCCTGGGAAAACCTTAAAAGAATAATGAATCTGCTTGCTTATATAGATTCTGCAAACACTGGCAAATCATTCCTCCTTCCTGGTTTTGGATGCTTGAAGTTTAATGTCTTCCTTTCTTGCCTTTCTTTTTCCCTTGAAATGCTTCTTTTCCCTCAACTGATTAAACTACATCTTTTTATGCTTCATCTGTAACTCTGGGGAGAATGTCTCTACACCATTCGTTGTGATTATGCAGATTGCTGAACCTGTCAGTCCAATGCCTGGACTGGGAATGTCCTGTGACCCTGCTCTCCTGCCCAGACTTTATTTAGGCATGGAAAAGCATAGGTACAGGGAAGCCATGCCACGTGTTTCTCCGTGTTCATCTCCTTTGTCCTGACCCTTGGCTCATCTTCCGTCATGATGGTGGCCCAATTCAGCTTGGAGTTGGTATTGTTTTTGTTCTTTCTTTCCTCTCTGGCCTGTTTCCTAACTGGGTTATGTGTATTTGGGACCTGCAGGCCTTTGTAACAATTAGCAGACTGCATACAGCCTAATTGTGTAATGAAGACTCAATATTCCATCTACCTAAATGTGGCTTCTGGGATGATTCACTTTACAGTATCTGTTAAAAGTTCTCATTTGCAGCGATTTTGAGCTGGCTCCAGCCACATAAATTCATTTGTTCAGGAGAGTAAAAGTTTGTTGATCTGAGATCTGTCTAAAGGCTTGCACAGGTAAATTTGGACTTGTTAGGGTCACTAGAGATCAGCTTTCCTCAGGCAGCCAGAAAAATGCTTTTGCAAACCAAAGCGCTAAGTAGGTTATACTGGTATAGCCCAATAAAAGGTCTGTGTAGTTGTTGAAATTTACATGTTGTGTGTAATTTCCAATTTGACCCTGGGTTAGCTTGAAGAAGTTACAGAAGATGGACCTTGGCCCATCAGCTCCTTTATTTTAAGATCAAGAGGCCAGTCATCTCTTTGTACATATCAGGTAGAATAGATAAAAAGAATTAGTGGAAACAAGTGTGTAAATGTGGAGATTGCAATTGTTGGAGATGATTACAGGCCCAAGCCTTCTATATCAGCCTAGGAGATCCTAGTCTCATTTAAAAACAAAATCTGGTTACCAAAAATTGTCACCCTAGTAAGGCCACTGCCTTAAGCTAGTGGGCCATCAGCTTGCAAAAAGCCAGTGTACAGCCAGGAAAATACTGGGAACCCCAATGGGATAACAGTAGGGTTGAAGATCTGGTCATATGAGAGATCTCAGATTCCATTTTAAAAGGGTATTAGAAAAAAAAAAACTTCCCTAACTCCAAAATACTGCTAAAGCCTCTGAGGTACAACAAGGTAAAGATAGATATTGGCCCAACTCCTAAACAGCCTAAAGGAGAAAATATCTAAATTAAAGAGTCCTATGACTCAGAGATCCCACTTCTGGTCATTTATCCAAATGACCACATGTGACTAATAGCTGGCTAGACATAAAAATTCTAGGACAAAGTTCTAGGTAAACATAGGTAAAAATTTGAGACCGAATGAAGTTTTGGACTGCCTCCTTTAATTCCTTGAAGAATGAGGTTAGAATATTGGTAGGTCTCGCATTGAATTTGTAGATAGCCTTGGGAAGTATTTCCATTTTCAGGATGTTGATCCTTCCAATCCAGGAGCATGGGAGGTTGTGCCACTTTCTAAGTTCTGTTTTGGTTAATTCCTAGGTATTTTATTTTTTGTGGGGCTATTATGAATGGAGTTGCTTTCCTGATTTCAGCCATGTTCTTCTCATTGTTGGCATATAGAAAAGCCATTGATTTTTGAGGGTTAATTTTATACTCTGCTACTTTGCCAAAGTTTTGAATCAGCTTGAGTAATTTGGGAGTAGAGTCCCCGGGATTCTTTAAATACAAGATCATGTCATCTGCAAAGAGGGAGAGTTTTACTTCATCTTTCCCTATTTGGATCCCTTTTATGTTTGCATCTTGTCTTACTGCTGTAGCTAGGCATTCTAATACTAGATTGAAGAGAAGTGGAGAGAGTGGACATCCTTGAATCATTCCTGAGTTAAGAGGAAATGGCTTTAGTTTTTCACCATAAAGTATAATGCTCGCTGTAGGTTTGTCATATACAGCCTTTAGTGTATTGAGGAATGTTCCATGGATTCCTAATTTTTCCAGAACCTTCATCATAAAGGAGTGTTGGATCTTGTCAAATGCCTTTTCTGCATCTATTGAGATAACCATGTGGTTCTTATCCTTGCTCTTGTTGATGATGAATTATATTAATTGATTTGCATATATTGAACCAGCTTTGCATCCCTGAAAGTAATCCTGTTTGATGGTTTAATTCATAGGTAAAATGTATTAAAATGCGGTGTGGAAACTTGTCTGTATATGATGAGTGCCCGTGGTTTTGAAGAATATCTGTGAGTACATACCATATCCAGGACTGATAACCTGCTTATTGAAGAAGACCACTTCTAGTTGAGCTTACTGGATTTTTTGTTGTTGTTGTTGTTTTTGTCAGTCATGGGGCTTGAACTCTGGACCCTGAACACTGTACCTCAGTTCTTCAGCTCAAGGCAAGCACTCTACCACTTGAGCCACTGTACCATTTCCAGTTTTCTGCTGAGTGGTTTATTGGAGATAAGAGTCTACTGGACTTTCTTGCCCAGGCTGTCTTTGGACTGCAATCCTCAGATCTCAACCACCTGGGTAACTAGAATTACAGGCATGAGCCACCAGCACCTGGCTGGAAATTTTGTTTCAACTGGCTGTTCTTGAACAGTAGATTATCTTTCAGGTACTTTGCAAATTGCAAGAGTTAGACATCTGGAGTCATTTGACCTGCATAGTTATGCTACTATAGTCCCATAACCACATTAGGATTTCCCAATGATTATAGCAGCAGGTTTTGTACACATTCTATCCTGTAATCCACTAAATTTATTTCATCTCCTTATAAATATTTACAAATGGAAGTCAATTATGATGTCCATCTCTTTTGTAGTTTGTTTTAGAATAATAACACTGGTGAGGCAATTGTAGCCTTTGAATGACACTTCTTCTGCAAGGTATAATATAGCAATTAACCAAACACCAGTTCATGGGACTTTTGCTGTGATATCTAACTTTATGTTTGTTTTCTAATGCTGATTAGAATTGAATAAAATAATTCAATTCCCTAATTTTATATTCTTCAAGTCTAATTAGTATTAGCAAAGTGGGGATTGAATTGCAAAAATTAGAATGTTTCTGTCAAAATGGTGGTGCTTCCATTATGGTTTCTGTGACAAGTTCTTAGTTTTGCTAAGTGGCTTGATCAGGTACAATTAAGTGTACCTTAAGAAATTCTAGTGAATGAGTAAATCTCCAGAAATGGGATTGCTGGGTCCGAGGGAAGATCTAAATGGAGTGTTTTGAGGAACCTCCATACTGCTTTCCAGAGTGGTTGAACAAGTTTACACTCCCACTAACACTGCAGTAGCATTCCCTTTTGACCATATCCCCTCCTACATCTGTTATTATTAGATTTCTTAACTGTAACCATTCTAAATGGCTTGAGGTGGAATCTCAATATTGTTTTGATTTATATTTCTTTTATGGCCAGAGATGTTGAGCATTTCTTCATGTGTCTATTGGTCATAATTATTCCCTCTTCAGAGAAGTCCCTCTGAGTTTTTAGCCCACTTATTAATGGGGCAGTTGTTTCTTTGAGGATTTATTTTTGGGGAATTTAAGTTTTTGAGTTCTAAGTATTATTTTAGATATGAGGCCATTGTCTGTTATATGACTAGTGAAGATCTTCTCCCAACTCGTGAGCTTTCTATTGATCTTGCTAGCTATGCCCTTTGTCATACAGAAGCTCTTCAGTTTAATGGAAAGACATTTGTCTAACATTTCTTTGATTGTTTTTGTTTCTGGGTCTTTATTAAGAAAATGTCAGCCTGTTCCAAGAAGCCATAGAGTTTCTCCTATTCCTTCCTGTAGTGTTTTCAGGGTGTCTGCTTTTACTTTAAGGTTTTTGATCAATTTGGAGTTGATTCTGGTGCAAGTGATATATAAGGATCTAACTTTAGTTTTCTAAAGGTATTTAACCAATTTTGCCAGCACAATTTACTGAGAGGCTTTCTTCCATACTATTTTTTTAGCTCCCTTATTGAAGATTAGGTGGTTATAGGTCTGTGGGTCCATTTCTGGGTCTTCAGTTCTTTTCCACTGGTTCTCGAGTCTGTCCTTGTGCCAGTACCAAGCTGTTTCAATTACTATAGGCTTGTCATCGAGTTTGAAGTTAGGTACTGATATTCCTCCAGCGTTGTTCTTTCTGCTAAGGATTAGTTTTGCTCTTTGGGGCCTTTCATTGTTCCATATTAATTTTTGGATTTCTTCCTCTATTTCATTAAATCTTAAATGGAATAATTTCTAGCAAATATTGATATGCCCAAACTAAACAAATTTGTTAGCATAAAGGTTTGAGAAGTATTCACTTATAATGCTCTGAATCTTGGTTGTTTCTCTGGTGATATTTCCATACTTCTCTCTGATTGTGTTTATTTGTGTGTGTTCTTTTGAGGGGGGGAGTAAGATTTGATAACGTCTGTCAATTTTGGTAATTTTTTCAAAGTACCAATTCTTTTTTTGGTTGAATCTTTCTATAGTTTTTTGTTTTTGTTTTTGTTTCTGGTTTTTATTTTGGTTTGTTTTTACTCTAATTCATTTAATTCTTATTTAGTTTTAATTATTTCTGCATACTGGATTGGGGTTTGGCTTGATGCTCTTTTTTAAGGAACTTCATGTGCTTCATTAAATTGTTGGTTTGAGATCTCTCCAATTTATTGATGTGGGAACTCAGAGTTATAAATTTTTCTCTGAGTACTGCCTTTGCTGTGTCCCAGAGGAGCCAGTAATTTGTTTTTTTTTAATATCACAAACATTTGAATTTCTTTTCTAATCTCTTCCGTAACCCACTAGTGATTCAACAGTGTGTTGTTCAATCTCCATATTTTACAGAATTTTCTCTGATGGCTTTTGTTATGTGCTCTCATTTTATTTCATTTGGTCTGAGAGAATTCAGGGAATAAGTTCAATGTTTCTGAATTTGTATAGATTTGCTTTGTGATCTAAAATGTGGTCTATCTTGGAGAATGTTCCATGTGCTGCTGAGAAGAACATGTATTCTGTTTGGAATATTCTGTAGATGTCTGTTATGCCTAGTTGGTATATGCAGTTGTTTATATCTGAGGTTTCTCTGTTGAATTTTTGCTGGGTTGATCCAGCTGGGACAGTGGTATGTTAAAGTGACTGATGATCAATGTCTTTGGATCTATGTGTGATTTTAGAGAAAGCAGTGTTTCTTGGATAAATTTTGGCACTCTAGTATTTGGTATATAGATATTTTAAATTGTTACATCATCCTGTGGGAGACAGGCCAAAACCCCACCCACCCTCAAGCTGGCTCTTAGCAACTCCAAGCTTGAGAAAACTGTAACCTCCCTCCTGTGTGACACACAAAAAAGATTATTCTCCCACTGAACTCATCTAGGAGGATGATCACAAAGACCCTGTGCTTATAAGGCAGTTTCTTTCTGCCTGCTCAAACAAACTGATTTGAAAAAATCAACTAGGCCACAGGTAAACATTACTACAAGGAAATAAGAGGCCCCAGCAAGACACATGGGAGACACAAGATGCCCCAAATAAATCTTTTACTAATTTTTAAAGTTTTTTTTCTACTTTTTTTCATCATTCTTATTTATTTATTTTTCCTTTTTGTTCTTTTTGTCTTTGTTTTTTCTATTTAATTGTTGTTCTGTTCATACCTACAGTGATTGTTAGGCCTCCTCTTTCACTGTGCATACTTAATTTAGACATTGATTATTCAATTCAAAATTTCTCTATCTTAGTACCTTTTATTGTATTATTATTTTTATATTTATATTTTTCCTTTTTTTTGGTTTTTACTACTTTTTTTTCTTTTTATCTTTTTCCTCTCCCTGAGATTACATGTTAGCTATCTTCCCACTCTTTCTTTCCTTCCCTACACCCCTCAAATCTTATTTTCTCCTCATAATTCTCCTTATACCTCTTTATTTCTGGTTCTCTGCTCCTTCTTTGATTTTCTTAGTTCATTGATCCCTAGTGCTTTTTTGTTGCAGTAGACTTTATCTGTACTCATTTTGACTGGGTTAAGTGGCCCATCAAGTTATCCTTTTGGTCCAGATTGATTCAAATTTCATGACAGATTGGAACACTGGTTACAACTATATGTAATCCCCATTCCCCCACCCACCGACCCATCAAAGAAAAGAAGAGATATATGGGAATACCTTTCTGAGTTTTGAATCTCTAAAATTAGTGCAAATACACAGCCTGGGGTTGGATTTTGTCTTAAAATTGTTCTCTGAAGTGATATTGGCCCTACTTACATATCAAAAAAAGGAAAGATAGAGTGAAAAATGTCCCCCTGAGAGAGAGAGAGAGAGAGAGAGAGAGAGAGAGAGAGAGAGAGAGAGAGAGAGCATCTATTGTTTATTGTTGTTGTTGTTTCTTGCCTTAAAATAGTGTTGTAGCATGGAATTCCCAAATGGGAAGAACAAGCCATAAAAAGACAAGAAAAAAAGGCCAACCAAGGAACCTCAACTCTCACTCAAGATAAACAGGCAACAGAGCAGTTAATGAATAATCCAAAGGATAGTTCTCGAAATGCTCTAAAAACACAACTGGTAAACTTTCTGAATGAAAAGTTTGAAAGCTTACATAGTGACATGCGTGATTGCGAGGAGCCTAAACAAAGATTAATAGACAAATTCATGGAATCCACCAACAGAAAGCTGAATGAATTCTAAAAGAAGGAAACGGAGTCCAATTAATGTATAGACAGTCAACTAATGAATTTGAGAGAAAACAATATCAAGGAGATAAAAATCAAGATCTAAGGCAGGAATGGTAGGGGAAAAACAAAGGGAGAGATAACAATGTTCAATAGGAAATGTACTCATTACTTTACTCATGTAACTGTAACCCCTCTGTACACTATTTTTACAATAAAAAACATAATTGAAGACAAAGCAACAAATAAATTGAAGCTATCAAAACTGCAATTAGAAGGAAGGGAAATAAAAAATAAAGTAGAAAGTCTCAGCAGTAGGCTAGACAATGCAGAAGCTTAAACTTCTGGAATTGAAGATAGTCTGGACTTTATAGAGAAAGAACAGACAATTATGCAACAGAAATTCAAGAAAAATGATATATCCATTCAAAATACAGAAGACTCCATCAGATGGCCTAATTTAAGGCTAATGAGTATAAAAGAGGGCCTAGAAACAATAAAGTACTAAGAAATATATTTAATAGAATCCTAGCCATGAACTTTCCAAACATCCAAAAGTATAGGCCCATTCAGATTCAAGAAGCCTTTAGAAATCCAAATATACCAGACCAGAACAGGACATCCCACTGTAACATTATAATCCATACAGGATCAATAGAGACCAAGGAATGGATTCTTAAAGCTGTCAGAGAGAAAAGATCAACTATCTATAAAGACATACCAATCCTCATATCCACGGATTTCTCAGCAGTGACCATGAAAGCAAGAAGAACCTGGAAGGATGTCTGCCATTTCCTAAAGACAAACAACTATCACCCAAGAATAGTATACCCAGTGAACTCCTTCATAACGAAGGGACAAATAAAACCTTCCACAGCAAATAAAAATTGAAATGATATATTGCCACCAAAACAGCATTACAAAAGATACTTAATGATGTCCTACACATAGAAAACCAACAAGAACACAATCAAGGCAGAGAAATGCTCCCTCCAAACAGAGAATTAGATATTATAGTAAGAACCCAGTAGTCAAAACCTCTAAGCACAAGGATAACATGGCAAGAACTACCAAACACCTCTCAATCCTAACTCTCAATATTAAGGGACTTAACTATCCAATTAAATGGCATAGATTGTCTAGTTGGATCAAAAAGCAAGATCCTTCTATCTGCTGCCTTCCAGAGGCACACCTTCACCACAAAAACAAACATATCCTGAAAGTGAATGGCTGGAATAAAATCTACCAAGCAAACCTAGTATCAGATAAAATAGCCTTCAAATTAAAATTATCAAGAAGAGATAAAAGGACATTACATACTAATAAAGGGAATACAGGTTTTTTTTAATGAATTATTGCTCCACAATCTAAAATTCTCCCATTCAAGGATGACTCAAAATTGTAAGACTCTTGTGCCTCCCTGATATACAGAGTCAACTTGTCATAGGTTTCTGAAAATTTCTTTCTCTCCTTCCTTCCTTCATTATTTCCTTCCATTTTGCATTCTCCCCCTCCTCCTCCCCCTCCTCCTCCTCCTTCTCCTGCTCCGGTATCCTTTTACTTCTCTTCCTCCTCTTCTTACTTCTCTTCCTCCTTCTCTTATTTCTCTTCCTCCTCCTCCTTCTTCTTCTCCCTCCTCTTCTTCTCCTATCTCTTCTTGAACTCAATACTTTACACTGTGCTTTCTTGCTCATGGATTGCTCTATATAACTTGAGCCACACCTCCACTCAGTATTTTGTTGGTTATTTGGAGATGGAGTCTCCTGGACTTTTCTGCATGGGCTATCATCAGATATTTTTCCTCCAGATCTCATCCACAATTATAAGCACAGGACATTTGTGCTAGCTATGAGTTTATAGTTTTTAAGGACAATAATACAGGTGGTTTGCTAAGACACTCCTTAATATGTTCAGAGTTACAGACATTAAAATGGTATGTAAGGCAGATATTTAATTTCTTAAAATACACAATTCCCTCTTGTTTTACTTTTATTAAATTTTTGGGAGAAAGTATGACTCAAAATTTCTAGCAAATATTCTACCATTGGAGCAATGCCTCTAGCCATGTCTTTAATAAATCCCAATCAAACTGGAAAATATAAAGGTTTCCTCAACTTCTTTTCTTTTCCAATCCAATACAAAAAATAATTTCTAATCAATTTTTATTTTTGCCCCAGGCTCAAATCAGTTTTTTTTAAATTTTTATCTCATATCATCCCACAAGTGTTAGAGCACTCCCTATGCTCACTCTCTCCACCCCCTCTCTCTTTTTCTCTCTCCCTCTCCTCTTTCTCTCTCTCTCTAGCTCTCCCTCCCTACCTCCCTCCCTCTCTCTCTCTCTCTCTCTCTCTCTCTCTCTCTCTCTCTCTCTCTCTCTCTCTCTCTTTCTCTCTCTCTCTCTCTCTCTCTCTTGCTCTCTCTCTGCAACTTCCCAGCTTGAAGATCACGCAGGTACTCATAGAATTGGAAATCTATTTGAGCCTGAATTTCCACCAAAATAAACCCTATCAGATTCAACTTCCATTTCTTCTGTTGATTACTGATTTTACAGCTTGTCGTTCACTAGTTTCCAACTGGAGATCCAAGGTTTGTGAAACACCACTGTTTAAAACAATTATCACATATTCTAAGGCCACCATCTGTCAACCAAGTGTCTTTATTTATTTATTTATTTATTTACTTATTTTAGAGAAGTACATTTTTATTTCTTTTATTGTGAAAATACCATACAGAAAGGTTGCAATTACATAGTCAATATAATGAATACATTTCTTATGAAGCATTGTTGCCTCCTCCTTTGTTTCCCCTTTCTATCACTTCCCATCTCCCACTCCATCCCTCACTTCCCCAACCCCCTCTCCAGTCCCAACCCCTGGCCAAAGTTGTAAAGTTTATTTTTTCATATAATGACTTGTACATCTCATTGTTGCAATGGATCCTCCACCTGTATCCCTATTTAAAAGATTTGTTTTTGCCCTTCCCCTCCACAAATTATACCAACATCAAATACAGTGAAAGCAGGGGTTATACCGTGGGGGAGGGACATGCAAAGCAACAAAGAAATCATCTTATAAATATATTAGAAACAATCGCATGAAAGAAAAAAAAACATTTGAATATTTATCTTGGGGTTCATTTCAACTAACATCAACTTATCTGACCTTTTCTGCTTGTCTCAGACATATAGTAGTTATTGCAAATAAGGGAAACCACAGGACATATGTTTCTTTGGGCCTCCCTTACTTCACTTAATAGAATTTTTTCCAAGTCTTTCCATTTTCTAACAAATGGGGCAATGTCATTCTTTCTGATGGAGGCATAGAATTCCATTGTGTATATAGACCACATTCTCTTTATCCTTTCATCTACTGAGGAGCATCTGGGTTGGTTCCATATCTTAGCTATGATAAATAATGCTGCCATAAACATAGTTGTGCTGGTAGCTATAGTATGGTCTTGTTTGTGATCATTTGGGTAATGCCCAAAAGTGGGATTGCTGGCTCATAGGGGAGCTCTATGTGGAGTCTTTTGAGGAAATCTATACTGCTTTCCAAAGTGGTTGAACAAGTTTACACTCCCACCAACAATACAGTAAGGTTCCCTTCTGTCCACATCCCCTCCAGCATCTGTTATTAGAGTTCTTGATTATAGCCATTCTAACTGGGGTGAGGTGGTATCTCAAGGTTGTTTTGATTTACATTTCTTTTATGGCTAGGGAGGTTGAGCATTTCTTCATGTGTCTATTGGCCATCCTTTCCTCTTCAGAGAAGTTTAAGACCCCGAATAGCAGAAATGATGCTCAACAGAAAGAACAGTGCTGAAGGAATATCAATACCAAATTTCAAACTCTACTACAAAGCCATTGTAATCAAAACAGCTTGGTATTGGCACAAGAACAGACCTCAGGACCAACAGAATAGAATTGAAAACCCAGAAATGAACCTACAGAACTATAGCCATCTAATCCTTGGTAAGGGAGCTAAAAAAATAGAATGTAAGAAAGACAACTTCTTCAGTAAATGGTGATGACAAAATTGGTTAATCATTTGTCAAAAACTAAAGCTAGATCCTTATATATCACCATGTACAAGAATCAACTCCAAATGGATCAAAGACCTCAGAGTCAAAGCAGACACTGTGAAAACATTACAGGATGGAATAGTAGAAACCCTAGGTCTCCTTGGCACAGGCCAAAATTTTCTTAATAGAGACCCAGAAACACAACAAAGAGAGTTTGGACAAATGGGATTGCATGAAATTGCTGAGCTTCTCCATGGCGAAGGACATAGCTAGCAAGATCAATAGAAAGCCCACCAACTCGGAGAAGATCTTCACTAGCCATACAATGGACAAGGGTCTCATATCTAAAATATACCTGGAATTCAGAAAATTAAATCCCCCAACAACAAATCTTCAAAGAAACAACTGCTCAATAAATAAGTGGGATAAAGACTTAAAGAGAAACTTCTCTGAAGAGGAATGAAGGATGGCCAATAGACACATGAAGAAATGCTCAACCTCCCTAGCCATAAATGAAATGCAAATCAAAACTGAATGTCATTTTAAAAGGATTAAGCAGCTCCACATTCTAGGCCTCATCATATGGACTTATTAACTCACTTCTGGGTATGACACTGTAACAGGATTTGTACAGGAAATACCAGGATGGTAAGGAAAATGGCCCATCCTAAGCGGCTTAGATCATCTCTCAGGAGCAAGGTTCTCTCTCAGTTTGCATAGCTTGTTCTCACATCTAAATTTACATTGGCTTTTTTCCTCTGTTGAGTATTTTTTTCAATAAACTGCAACACTTTTGGAGCAAGGCAAAGAAATACTTTACATTTTAGTCCAGACTGTAATGTTCTATTACCTGTGTGTCTATGTATGTATATGTATACAATTGCAAGCATATAGACATATAAAATAAAATGTAGATTGTCACAATATATGTTACTGTTATAAATGTATGTACATATGTATATGTATATAATTTATCTCCATCCATTTATCTACCATGGTTCTTTTTTATTGTCTGATGGTCAGCTTTACACTTACACAATTAAAGGGAAAATTGAAGTAGGTTTCTAAAACTGTATGGAGATTATTGGTTTTCCTACAAGGCACAAATCCTATATCAGCTAATTTTGGGCACATTGGAAAGAGAATTGTTTTCTCTGTCTCTTAATATTACCTTTTATATTTCCACCACAGTCCCTCTTCTTCTTTCTCTGCATCACCAAAAATCATCACAATCACTCTCCACTCACAGAATTTATTTTCACCACTCAAGCTATAATGCTTTATATTTACAGCATGAAGCTAAGTCACTAAGGTGGTGAATTGTTGTGAATTCTCACAATTTTATGTTTTGTGGGCATCCATTCTGAATATAAATTTAATTTATCAATGCAGAAGTATGAAGCAGTCACACTTGACAGTTTCTACTCCTATACCACACTCCAATAGCTCCAAGGCCTCAGCCTGAAGTAACAGTGTAGGAGAGTTTGTCCTCCTCTAGCAGTTGTGGCTCCTTGCCTTCTTGCTGATCCTGCTTCCCTTAAATCAAACAGTCACAAATGTAGCCTCAAATTTAAAGTGAGTCACATCCTCTTCCCTAACATGCATTTTCTCTGTTCTTTTGTGCACCCCCCCTCCTCTTTATTCCTACTTCTATGAGAGTAGAGAGGAATCCTGTCTGGCCAAGGCTAAAGGCTTTGAACTTGAAGTTACTTACTCTTCTTCTATTGTTTTATGTAGCTTACACAATATCCCAAGCTGGATTCTTCCTGAGACACCAGTGAGAAAAGAATATTGGTTCCCAGTAGAAGAGTAATGGTCACACAGCTATAAAAGGATACAGATTCAACCAGAGTCGGGAGAGCAACTGCCTTACAATCATGTTGTCCCATGGTGTGAGGGAGCTCTGCTATTGGGATGCAGTTGGACATCTGACAATCCCAGGTTAAACAAATACCTAAAAGAGGCATATTTTCAGCATTGCATTACACAACTGTTTGGCTCCTGCTAGGGCAGCATTACTAGCTGGTTGGTATGAGAAACCCAGTTTAGTTTGGAGTTGTGAAATCATAATTGACTCATGGTATTGTCTGAATAATAAAATTATATCTAGAAGATTCACACACATGTCCAGTATATTTGTGCACAACAATATTTGTACAAACATGCACAAAATCTTAACTAAAAGTGGTATATATTCTTGAGGAAAGAAATATTTCTAAGTTTGTGTTCCTTATTAATGATTCATGATGTTAATGAGAAAAATACTGTGATTTTTTTCTATAATTGGTTCTTTACCGAAGGAAACCTCCAATTTTTCAAAATATAGAATTGATTGGTAAATCTAAAAAGATTTTATCTAAAAAGATATTTGGATGCCATCTAGAATTTATAAAAAAACTGATGTTTTTTTCTCTCCTACACACAAAGTAATCTATGCATGCTGATAGTTACAATTCAAATAGACTATCAGTTTCTAAATAGCAAAACAACTATTTAAGGGCTGGGTGTGGTAGGGCACATCTATATTCCCTGGTACTCAGAAGGAAACTGAAGGAAATGTTTGGTAGTGCATATGTTAAAAACCAAATCAAAATCAGACACGACCACAAAAATAAATAGGATTCTCGTGTCCATTACTCAACGGATAGACATTTGCCTGACAGTAATATTTTTCTCCATCTGGAGATGAATAAAAGAAAAAAAAGAAAAACAAAAATCTGAAACTATATAGATTTAAGGTTCTGTAACAGTACTTCTAAGATCCAGATCTATCAGGATGATTTTCAAGGAGAAAAAAAATGAGTATCAATACTAGATCTCTTCTCTTCCCTTCCTTTCCCTTCCAACCTTTTTTTCTTTTAATTTTGAAGCATAAAACAGCACTTTAAAAAAAGAAATAGAAACTATGATGTAAAGTATTTGTCATATTGGGTTTGCAAAGTCTCTTTCAACATTTCAGACCTGGCTAGCTTGAACTGTGATTCTCAGGATCACTACCTCCCTACTTCTCATGAAGTTATCCAGCTATTACCTTAAATTGGCAAACCTATTCCAAGGGTGGCCTCATATTGCAGTCCTGACAATCTTGACTTCCTGGGTAGCTAGGTTTATAGGCATGAACCACTTCCACTCAGCATTATTTTTAGTTTTTGTATTGTATATTGTTTGAAAAAGTCATATATTATGACAATTTTGTGCTTTTATTATACTCAGTCACTCCCAGTCTTTGTTTTGTTTTGTTTTGTTTTGTTTTTTGTTAATTGTGGGGCTGGAACTCTGGGCTTGGGCATTGTCCCTGTGCTCTTCAGCTCAAGGTCAGCATTCTACTGCTTGAACCACAGCGCCACTTCCGGTTTACTAGTGGTTTATTGGAAGCAAGAGTCTCATTCACTTTCCTGCCTGAGCTGGCTTTTTTTCTTTTTTTTTTTTTTTAATATTATTTTATTTTATTTGAGAACATACTGTACAGAGGGGCTACAATTACATGGGCAGGATAATGCATACATTTCTTACCAAGCATTGCAGCCTCCTCCTTTGTTTACCCTTCACCTCCCTTCCCAGCCTCCCCCCTCCCCCTACCCAATTATACCCCCCTCATCCCCCCCACCGACTTTGTAAAGCTGGTTTTGACATGATATTTTGTACTTCTCATTGTTGCAACAGGTCCACCTGAATCCTTAAACGACTTGTTTGTCCCCATCGCCTCCACATGTTATACTGACATCAAATATAGTGAAAGCGGGGGTTACACTGTGGGGGAGGGGCATACAAAGCAACAAAGAAATAATCTTATAAATGCGTTAGAAACATATGCATGAAAGAAACGAAAACATTAAAATACATATTTAAGGGTTCATTTTCCTAACATCACATTATCTGACCTTTTCCGCTTGACTCATACCTATACTAGATATTGCAAATAAGGGAAACCATGGGACCTATGCTTCTTTGGGCCTGGCTTACTTCACTTAATATAATTTTTTCCAAACCTTTCCATTTCCTAACAAATGGGGAAATGTCATTCTTTCTGATGGAGGCATAGAATTCCATAGTGTATATATACCACATTTTCTTGATCCATTCATCTACTGAGGGGCATCTGGGTTGGTTCCATATCTTAGCTCTGGTAAATAATGCTGCAATAAACATAGTTGTGCTGGTAGCTTTAGTGTGGTCTTGTTTGTAAACATTTGGGTAAATGCCCAAAAGTGGGATTGCTGGATCATAGGGGAGATCTATGTGAAGTCTTTTGAGGAACCTCCATACTGCTTTCCAAAGTGGTTGAACAAGTTTACATTCCCAACAACAATGAAGTAAGGTTCCTTTCTGTCCACATCCCCTCCAGCATCTGTTGTTGTTAGAGTTCTTGATTTTTGCTGTTCTAACTGGAGTGAGGTGATATCTCAATGTTGTTTTGATTTGCATTTCTTTTATGGCTAGGGATGTTGAACATTTCTTCATGTGTCTATTGGCCATCCTTCTTTCTTCTTCAGAGAAGCTTCTCTTTAAGTCTTTCGCCCACTTATTTATTGGGCAGTTGTTTCTTTGAGGATTTGTTGTTGGGTGGTTTAATTTTTTGAGTTCCAAGTACATTTTAGATATGAGACCCTTGTCCGTTGTATGGCTAGTAAAGATCTTCTCCCAATTGGTGGGCTTTCTATTGATCTTGCTAGCTATGTCATTTGCCCTGCAGAAGCTCTGCAACCTTATGCAATCCCATTTGTCCAACCTTTCTTTGATTTGTTGTGCTTCCGGGTCTCTATTCAGAAAATTTCGACCTGAGCCAAGGAGACCTAGGGTTTCTCCTATTCCATCCTGTAATGTTTTCAGAGTGTCTGCTTTGACTTCAAGGTCTTTGATCCATTTGGAGTTGATTCTGGTGCAGGGTGATATATAAGGATCTAGCTTTAGTTTTCTACATGTAGTTAACCAATTTTGCCAGCACCATTTACTGAAGAGGCTGTCTTTCTTCCATTCTATTGTTTTAGCTTCCTTATCGAAGATTAGATGGCTATAGGTCTGTAGGTTCATTTCTGGGTTTTCAATTCTATTCCATTGGTCCTGAGGTCTGTTCTTACGCCAATACCAAGCTGTTTTGATTACTATGGCTTTATAGTAGAGTTTGAAATTTGGTATTGATATTCCTCCAGCAGTGTTCTTTCCGTTGAGGAGCGTTTTTGCTATTCGGGGTCTTTTATTGTTCCATATGAATTTTTGGATTGCCTCCTCTATTTCCTTGAAGAATGAGGGTGGAATTTTGATAGGTATCGCATTGAATTTGTAGATAGCCTTGGGAAGTATTGCCATTTTCACGATGTTAATCTTGCCAATCCAGGAGCATGGGAGGTTTTGCCATTGTTTAAGTTCTGTGTTGATTTCCTTTTTCAAGATTTTAAAGTTTTCATCATAGAGGTCCTTCACTTCTTTGGTTAAGTTAATTCCTAGGTATTTTATTTTTTGTGGGGCTATTACAAATGGAGTTGCTTTCCTAATTTCAGCCACACTTTTCTCATTGTTGGCATATAGAAAAGCCATTGATTTTGGGGGGTTAATTTTATAACCTGCTACTTTGCCAAAGTTTTGAATCAGCTTGAGTAATTTGGGAGTGGAGTCCATGGGATTCTTTAAATACAAGATCATATCATCTGCAAAGAGGGAGAGTTTTATTTCTTCTTTCCCTATTTGGATCCCCTTTATGTCTGCATCTTGTCTTATTGCTGTAGCTAGGCATTCTAATACTAGATTGAAGAGAAGTGGAGAGAGTGAGCATCCTTGTCTCGTTCCTGAGTTAAGAGGAAATGGCTTTAGTTTTTCACCATTGAGTATAATGCTGGCTGTAGGTTTGTCATATACAGCCTTTATTGTATTGAGGAATGTTCCATGGATTCCTAATTTTTCCAGAACCTTCATCATAAAGGGGTGTTGGATCTTGTCAAATGCTTTTTCTGCATCTATTGAGATAACCATGTGGTTCTTATTCTTGCTCCTGTTGATGTGATGAATAATATTAATTGATTTGCGTATATTGAACCAGCTTTGCATCCCTGAAATGAATCCTGTTTGATCATGGTGTATGATTTTTTGGATGAATTGTTGAAGTCGATTGGCCAAAATTTTGTTGAGAAGTTTTGCATCAATGTTCATCAAAGAAATGGGTCTATAGTTCTCTTTCTTTGATGAGTCCTTGCCTGGTTTTGAGATGAGGGTTATGATGGCTTCATAGAATGTGTTCGGTAGTGAGCTTTCTCTTTCAATTTCGTTGAAGAGTTGGAGGAGTATTGGTGTGAGCTCTGCTTTGAAGGCCTTGTAAAATTCCGCTGTAAAACCATCTGGTCCTGGACTTTTCTTAGCTGGGAGGTCTCTTATTGCTGTTTCTATTTCAATGCTTGATATGGGACTGTTAAGCTGGTTTAACTCATCTTGGTTTAGTTTTGGCATGTCAATATTTGCTAGGAAACGGTCCATTTCTGTCAAGTTTTCAAACTTATTAGCATAAAGTTTTGAGAAGTATTCCCTTATAATGTTCTGAATCTTGGTTGTTTCTGTGGTGATGTTTCCATTCTCATCTCTGAGTTTATTAATTTGGGTGTGTTCTCTCCTTTTTCTGATTAGATTTGCTAAGGGTCTGTCAATTTTGTTAAGTTTTTCGAAGAACCAACTCTTTTTTTTTTTGTTGATTCTTTCTATAGTTTTTTTGGATTCTAATTCATTTAATTCTGATTTAATTTTGATTATTTCTTTCTGTCTACTGGATTGGGGTTTATCTTGCTGCTCTTTTTCAAGGAGGTTTACATGTGTCATTAAATTGTTAGATTCCTATCTCTCCAATTTGTTGATGTAGGAGCTCAGAGCTATAAACTTGCCTCTGAGTACTGCCTTTGCTGTGTCCCAGAGGAGCTGGTAATTTGTGTGTTCATTTTTGTTGAATAGCATGAACATTTGAATTTCCTTTCTAATCTCTTCCATGACCCACTCATGATTCAGCAGTGTGTTGTTCAGCCTCCATGTGATACTGGACTTTCTTTGGTGGCTTTTGTTGTTGAGTTCTAATTTTATTCCCTTGTGGTCAGAGAGAATGCAAGGTATAACTTCAATGTTTCTGAATTTAGACAAGTTTGCTTTGTGGCCTAAAATGTGGTCTATTTTAGAAAACGTTCCATGTGCTGCTGAGAAGAACGTGTATTCTGATGCTGCTGGGTGAAATGTTCGGTAAATGTCTGTTAAGTCTAGTTGATCTATGCAGCTGTTTAGATCTGCGGTTTCTCTGTTGAGTTTTTGCCGAGTTGATCTATCTAGTGGGGAGAGTGGTGTGTTAAAATCCCCAACACTTAATGTCTTTGGATCTATATGGGATTTGAGGGAAGTAGTGTTTCTTTGATAAATTTGGGTGCTCCATTGTTTGGCGAATAGATATTTAGAATTGTAATATCCTCCTGAAGGAGAGATCCTTTAATTAGTATGTAGCGACCTTCTTTATCTCTTCTCACGAATTTTAGTTTGAAGTCTATTTTATCTGATATTAGGATTGCAACTCCCGCCTGTTTATGAGGGCCGTTTGCTTGGTAGATTTTGTTCCAGGCTTTAACATTGAAGATGTGTTTGTTTTTACGGGCAAGATGTGACTCCTGCAGGCAGCAGATAGAAGGGTCTTGTTTTTTAATCCAACTAGACAGTCTATGTCGCTTAATTGGAGAGTTCAGTCCGTTAACGTTAAGAGATAGGACTGAGAGGTATTTGGGAGTTCCTGCCATGTTATCCACCTTCTTGGGGGCTGCAGAAACTGGGTTCTTCCTAAGGTTCTTGGATTCTCAGTTTGGGTGCAGTTTCTTGGCCTTTGTTGCGGTCTTGTTGGTTTTCTATGTGTAGGACATCTTTAAGAATCTTTTGTAGGGCTGGTTTGGTAGAGATGTATTGTTTCAATTTTTCTTTGCTATGGAAGGTTTTTATTTGGCCTTCAGTTATGAAGGAGAGTTTAGCTGGGTACAGTATTCTTGGTTGATAATTATTTGTTTTTAGGGCATGGCATACGTCATTCCAGGCTCTTCTTGCTTTGATTGTCTCTGCTGAGAAATCTGAGGTAATTCTAATTGGTTT